>NC_029793.2:71128645-71172256 GCF_000816755.2 Arachis ipaensis
TTATTATTATTATTATTATTATTATTATTATTATTATTATTATTATTATTATTATTCAAAAAGCTTAAAATGATAGATCAAGTTTTTGACCGTAATCTTCATTGCTACTTCAGGAAAGATTATATGACATATCTAGCTTGTCCCAAGATGAAAGTGGTCTTTTCCTTTCAACATCCTGCATGGATAATTGGTAACTTCATCCATTAACACTTTGTATCCATGAAGAATTTCAATAGGGCTAAGAGGACAAGTAAAATATAAAAATATAATAACCTTTTTTATCCAGCATTTATCTCTATAACATCTTTCAACTTGACAAGGGGCCTTTCAGATCTTTTTCTAGCTGTCCCACAAAATCATTTTTTGTCCAGGTAGATTAAACAAAACAAGTATTCACAGATATTTTGCATCCTATTCTCCTAATCTCAAATAGTCAGTGATTCTAGTAATGGAAATGTCTATGTATGGCAGGTAACAATTTCATATGTTTTATGATTTATTTTACTAAGATAGGTTGCAATTGTAATGTGACTTTATTGAAAACTTCCAAAAATTAGGTTAACAAGCCCCAAGTAATGCCTGTTATTTTGAAAAGTCATGATGTGGAGGATACAACAATTGACTGGTAAATAGGAATTCTAGTGTGGTTTAGAATTTTAGTTCTCTTCATTTTAATTTGAACTTTTAACAATAGTTACATTATAGGAAACACTCTGAGATTGGTAAATTAGCAACGACATCAAATGATTGCACAGTAAGAAAATTTATTTATTTATTAATTTTAGTTCATTTTATTTGAGACCAAGTTGGGTTCCAAAACCAAATTATCATTTCCAAATTGCAATGTTAATTTCTTTATTGTCTATAACCTAATAAAATATTCCAAGTTTACTTGTACATGAATCTGTCACTCACTACTCACTTATTTCAATGTTTTAGACGTGTTTATAATAATAAAGAACAAGAAATTCGTTTTGTATAACTAAAATTTTCACACTTATGTGTTTGAAAGGTTTAGGGTCCTAGAGAGAAAGTGGCAATAGCACCTAGTGCTTCACCTACGACAACCCCCCAACTTGCCCAGTGAGTATTACAACTTATGATTATGCCATAATTGCAATTTATATATGGTGTTTTTTTAATGCAGAGCACCAAAAAAATCCAAGAAGTAACAATTAGCATTATATATGATTATTATTGCTAGAAATTTCTCATCACCTTCACTGTAACTTCAAGGTGAGTTCCTTATATTAATAATAATAATAATAACCGCCGACACCGACACTGACACCGACAGCACTATTTCATTCCTCTTCTAACGGTAAGTTAATTTTCCTTTTCAGTTTTCATTTTTCTTACTCAACTTTCTTGAATACCATCTATTTATCTAACTAATACAATACCTACTCAAGAATAATTTCCTTTCTTCCCAATGTTTTTTCCTATAAAAACCACTATTTCCTGTCCTCAGACTTTGAAGCAATTGCAGAAGTTTTGGTTTTGGAAAATGGGTGGATTTCCTTTCCCCAATATGATGTAAATTTCTTGTTGCTCACCATATGTTCGTTAAAATGTGCACATGACTGAAAAGTTACAATATTTTTCTATACACTCCTGACTCCTCCTTAAAGTCAGAGATTAATCAAATAATATGGAATTCTTAAACTTTAAGCTAACAATATTAAGCATAACCTTAGGATGAAGAGTCTTTGTTGTGTTCATTACTTTCTAATCATTTGGTTCATGGCCATGTCACTTGTTCTAATGTGGTTTGTTACTTGCAGGTGTTTTCACTGGCATGGAGTTTATTAGGACTAAGCTATCAGCTTTAAATTGATATTCTCTTGGTCTCAAGGTGTTACATGCTTATAGTTTTTAACTGAGATATTTATGACTTCGTTTTGGTATGGCTTAATTTTCTGATATGTGACCTACAAGCATGTCTGGGAGATTAACAACTTCTCAAAATTAGAATTAGAATGCTGTGACTCTAAAACATTCAATGCTAGAAACTGAGTGGTACAACAATCACCCTGCTTTGTTTCTAATATATGCTTCCAAAATGTCTGAAATTTTGCTTTGCAATTTACTTACATTGGTCATAATGCTATTTATTGTAGGAAGATAAAACTATATTCCAAAGAAAATGGCCCTGGATTTGGTAGTCATCTTTCTTTATACTTAGCCTTATCTAACCCATCAACACTTTCTCCCGTTTCAAAAATATATGCACAGATAACATTACGCATACTTGACCAAAAGCAAGCCAAGCATCACCAGTCAATACTAGGGTATTCTGGTGAAGGATAGTTGCTTGGTGGAAGCTGAAGTCCAAATTCGGGGTGGTTGAAGCATTGTCCTGAGTTTGTCTATAAAGCAGTCACAATAAGCACCAACACTATTTCAATGTAATGGCTTAATTTTCTGATATAAGTTATATTAATTAAGTGCTTAGGCAGCTAGGCTTTAGAATGTGTTATGTGTAGTATATTATGTATTTAATTCTGTAAGAATATTGAAGAATTAGAAAAATTGACTTATTGGACCAATTTTAATGTTTAAATATGTTGAATGGGTTAGGGTTTATAGCGAAGAGTGAAAGTAAGAGAGAGAAGAAGGTGGCGTAGGTGGAGATTCTATGGGACCCACAGGTGCTGAGGGGTTAGGGAATTCAAGTTCCCTGCCCCATTGTGGGCATTGAACGCCAAGCTCTTGCTCCTGGATGGCGTTCAACGCCAGTTTGATGCTTCTCATGGGGCGTTGAACGCCTAGGTTCTACCCCCTTACTGGCGTTCAACACCAGCTTCAGGCTCCCTGGCAGGCGTTTAATGGCAGTAGTGTGCTCCCTGGCTGGTGTTCAACGCCAACAAGGTCTCTGCTCCAGGGTATTCTGTTTCCAGCTCTGACTGTTTCTGTTTCTATTCTAACAACTGCACACGATCAGAAACTTAAACAAATATGAAAATTAAACTGAAATAACTTAAATAAATGATGACATGTCATCATGTCATGTTTTTCTATGCTTTTTCAGACAAGAAATTGATGATTAGTGCTTAAATATTGCATTCTTTTGTGCTTAAATTGTATATTTCCTTGATCTTTTGATTTTATAAATTTTGTAAGAAATGAGTGGAAAAAGAAGCAAAAAAACACAAATTAAGCTCAAAAAGAGAAAAAAAGAATGTTGGGGCACACTTTGAAGTTTGAGCACACTTTGAAACCTTAGGCCACACTTTTAAAAGCGTGACTCATGACCATGAAGCCATGGCATGCATTTATGCCTTATGCATGCATGAATTAAAAACTAAAGCATGCATTTAATGGATGAAATGCATGAGCTTCACGTTAATTGGCATTACAAAGCCAATTAATGCATGCATAAAGCATTAAATCATTTATGCCAAATAAAGGAATGCTACGGCATTACTAAAGGAACCAATGAAAGCATGCATGTAACTTAATTACTAATGCCAATAAATGAATGAATGAAATGCATGCATTATTAATTAAAGCCAATGGAAGAATGCATGTAAATTAAAAAAACGCTAATGCATTGGCTTTATTAATAAAAGTAAAGCATGCATTTAATTAATACCATCATTGGCATTATTTGGAAATAAATAGAATAAAGATGCTTAAAGCAATGAACACTAGAGTTCATTAATGTAACAGAGCGCTCATCCAAGGAAGAAAGGGAGCGCTACGAAATTTCAATAACCTTTTAATTTAAATTTATTTTTATTTTCATTTTTAATTTTTATTTGCTATTATGAGTTCTCACCCCCATCGCTTTGAGTTTGGTCTCAATGTTGTTGCAAGGAATGAAAATTATAACAGGAACATGCATCAAGGTCAAAACAATCAGAGATGGAAGGAGCCACGAGGATCTGATCGACTCTTTCGGCAACATCACCTTCCAAGATACCATGGACAACGACCATCCTACAATGCATGCCAAGACAATAGATATAGTGGATCCCTTTGTCGTTACCAACAAGCCCCGCCATATGCTTGTGAACCATCTCCTCAACACAACTTTGAACCACCATACTCACAAGCCCCTTACCACCAAACACCACCATATGACCCTAACCTATATCCACCACACCAACCACCATATGAACCACACCCAGAACCACCACCTCAATATTCACCATCTCCATATCCTTATCAAGAAGAACCACCTTCCTATTATGAATCCTTTCTCCAAAATAATGAACCCTCATATCCACCCCAATCTCCAATGGATGACAAACTTCGTGGTCTTCTTCAAGGGGAAGCGAAGATGCAAAGGAGTATACTGGAACTCACTACTGCCTTAACCGAAGTAGTAAATATAATAGCTTCCTGACATCTGAGCACTCAAAGTACTCCCATGGCTGCATGTGGAGAATCAAAAGAAGAGCGTAGCATGAAGGAGACACTAGAAACTTCGGTGGACAATGAGGAACATGGCTTTATATTGGAACAAGTGGAGGAAGCCATAATAGTTGCAGAGGAAGAAGTGGTTACAGACTTGGGAGATGCTGAACCTCCATGGGAAAATCAAGACATAGAGCCTCCTTCCAAGACGGTTGCATTTGATGTTAAGGAGGGTGTACAACCTCCAAGGCATATCATGGTTGAAGACTTGGAAGAGGTTGGTCAAGAGATGGAGATTAAAGAAGAAGAAGCACAGCCTCTCATGCCCTTGGTGAGCAATGAAGAAGAGATTGAATTGGAAGAAAGCTACCAAGAGGAAGAGGTTGATATTGAAGAAACTTGCAAAGAGGTGGAAGTTGTCAGAGAAGAGCACAAGGGAGTGGAGCTTGCAAATTCGTTAGAAATACCTCCCCTATGTTGCCATCATCCTTCACAACATTCAAGTGGGTAAAATTCATATCCCTTAGCTTTCTAATTCCACTTGAATATGGGCTACTGGAGACGGATGGTCAACTTAGAGCTCTTTGTGGCATTAAGAGTAAGAGAAAGATGGTTAGTGGTTGGAGTTGTCAATGCAAGGGTTGGTGTAAAGCTCAACTGAATGGGTCTAGGAAGTTGTTTGGTCACTTTAGTGAGAATTCAGATTGCTTGCTACCCGAATGGAATCATAATGATCAACAAGAAGACGGGTGCAAAAGTAAGGTCTGGGACCCCGGAATTCAGTCTAGAAATCAACACTCTTGGGGCCTTGTCACTTGCTTTAACTTGCTTGAAGGCTTTCTGCACCTAGTTTGGGATCCCGGAGGCCATTGGAATTACAAACATTGGTGGGGATTCCTGGATGAGTTCAAGCACAAGCCACCATAACAGGGAGCTCACCAAATGTCCAACTTAAGGACTTTAACTAAAAGTGCTAGGTGGGAGACAACCCACCGTAGTATGATAGTTCCTTTTTCAATTTTAATTTTATTTCGTTTTGTTTGTTTTTGAGTTTATTTTATTTCATTGAACCTGGAATTACTCATAACATCCATATCATTTTTCATTCTGTATAATGCATAAAAAAAATCGCACACGACGCGACAGCATCGCCGACGCGTCCGCGTCACAGGTGCATTAGGAAGAAAAGAAAAGTGAACAGAGAGTCACGTGAAAGCGTGGCTGGAGGCGTGTGACGTTGTGATTTTTGCCAGTAAAGAATTTCATAAAAACAGTTGCGTTATAGATATAGTCTCTAAACCAACAAAAATCCCTTCGTACAAACATTTGGTTGTCACAAGTAACAAACCCCTTTAAAATTGATAACCGAGTATTTAAACCTCGGGTCATCTTCTCAAGGAATTGCAGGGAAGTATGTTCTTATTATTGATTATGCAAAGGTATGTTTTGGGGTTTTTGGATCAAGGTAAAAAGTTAGAAAAGCAATGGCAGAGGGAATAAAATAATAACAATAAACATAAACTCTTGGCAAGGTATTAGAAATTGGAAGTCCAGACCAAGTTATCCTTATCAATGATAATGAAAATTGAATCTTAATTCTACTTAGTCAACCTTTACTAAAGTAAAGGAAAGTCAAGGGATTAATTAGTTTGATCTTCGAATCCTATTTATTTCCTAAGAAAAGATTGGGATTATTGGAGTTCAATTCAATTGGCAAGATAACAATTATCAATTATGCTGTTGAATTGGATAACTCCTGAGTTACTGATTTCTTAACTAAAACCAAGAATGTAAAATGCTAAATATAAATCACAAATCTGAAAATACCTCAATTGCATTAATAAAGAAAATCATAACATGAAAGCCATAAGCCAATTATTCAAAAGATAAATATCAATTAAAGTACTAAGGTGAATAAAAACGGAAACGAAATTAAACAGAAAAGAACATTAAACCTGGGATCGAGAGTCACTCCTAAAACTAAGAGAAGTCCTAAATCATAATCCTAAGAGAGAGGAGAGAACCTCTCTCTCTAAAAACTACATCTAAAACTAAAATTGTGAATTATGAGAGCCTCCTCATGAATGGATGCAATCCCTCACTTTATAGCCTCTAATCTGTGTTTTCTGGGCCGCGAACTGGGTCGAAAACAGCCCGAAAATCGCTGGAGAAGAATTCAAACACGCTAATTTCCGTCACTGCGACGCGGCCGCATGGTCACGCGGTCGCGTCACCTAGCGTTAGAGCAACTATGGCATATTATATATCAAATCGAAGCCCCGGATGTTAGCTTTCCAACGCAATTAAAACCGCGTCGTTTGGATCTCTGTAGCTAAAGTTATAGCCGTTTGAGTACGAAGAGGTCAGGCTCGATAGCTTAGCAACTTCTTCATCTTCTTGTATTCCTTCCACTTTTGCATACTTCCTTTCCATCCTCCAAGTCATTCCTGCCCTATAATATCTGAAAACACTTAACACACATATCAAGACATCTAATGGTGATAAGAGAGTATTAATAATAAGCAAATATAAGATCAAAGAAGCATGTTTTTAGTCAAAGCACATAATTTGGAAGGCAAATGTAAAACCATGCAAATAGTATGAATAAGTGGGTAAAGAGTAGATAAAAACCACTCAATTGAGCACAAGATAAACCATAAAATAGTGGTTTATCAGCGTGCCTTTGGCAGAAATTGATCCACGCGACCGCATCGCTGACGCGTTCGCGTCATTTGCGAAAAATGCCTCCCACGCGTCCGCGTCACCCACGCGAATGCGTGGTTCTGTAAAATCGACGTAAAGGGGTGTATGGCATCAAGTTAGGCTGGAATGGGGATGGACTCGTGCTGGAAGCCCAAGCCCTCCCACGCGAACGCGTTCTCCACGCGGCCGCGTCGTTCTCCAAAAATGGCCATCCACGCAATCGCGTCAACCACGCAACTGCGTCACCCAAAAATTTGGCTAAAAGAGTTTCGAACAGAGAGTTGCGAACGCGGGGCTGCACTCGCGCCAATCGCACAAATCAGGCCACGTCACCTAACCTTATCGCGCACCACGCGACCGCGTCACTCACGCGTCCGCGTCGCCTGCGCCACACAGCTTATCCAGATCAGTGCCAAAAATCTTGTCTTTTCTTCCCTAATCCTAATTTTTTTCTTTTCCCTTCTTATTTCTTTCTTCTTCCTTTCTTACTTTCTTCTTCTTCATCTTTTTAACTTCTCATCCTTTTTCACCTCCATTCTATTTTATTTAATTTATTCGCATACTTTCATTCATTACATTTTAATTTTGTGCATATTTTTATTTTCTTTTCTAAATTCATTATTTTTCCTTTGGTGTTGAATTTTCTTATTTCACTGTTGCATCTTCTCTTGAATTATTTTAGGTGCTTAGAGACTTGTTTTATTCTGGTTAGGTAATATTATTTAAATCAATGCCAATCTTTTATACCTGTATTACTTTTGCATTGACATGAATTTATATTACCTCTCCTTGCCCACACTCTCCCTCATTGTTGCAAAATTTTGCACCACTGGTATGCCATGTGCTTCTATTGTTTTCTCACTTGCATGTTGTAGCTACCATGTAATTGAGACCCTCATTATTTGGCATTAACCAACCCATGTTTTATTTGTTTTTTATCTTTGTTTTGGGTTACTTTTCTTCCCTTTTTCTTTTAGGATGGCCACCAGGAAGAGAACCGGAAGACGTTTACATGGGAGAGACAAACAAGTTCCTACGCACATTCCTTGATGAGAAAAGCGTTAGTTGAAGTAACCCGTCCACTTGCACATCTTAGCATGCACCGAAGACGGTGCAATCTTTAAGTGTGGGGAAGTCGATACCGATCTCCATGGGTTAGTTATTTTCTTCTCAACACCAATATTTTATTTTCTTTGTTAATTGCTGTATTTGCATATTTAATTGCATGTTTGTTTGATTTTATGCATTTAGTTACTACTTGGTTGAAGTAATATTTTGTTTTTTAAGAAATTTTTATAGTATTCACTAATTTAAATTGAAAAATTTTTTATGTTAAAACTTGTTTAAAGTTGTATTTGGAACATAGTTTAAATAGCTAAGAACACACAACCTGTGAGATTTTGAGCTTATTTATATGGTTACATTATTTAACCATAAATTTTTATTCTTGTGTGTTTTCTTCTCTATGATTGCAATCCTTGCTTTGTTCCATTCTATATGTCCAATATTTAGTGTATTTACATACTTGCATATGATTAAGGCCATTACTTATTTAGCTCACTTATCCCAAATAAGCCTACCCTTTAAATCATCCTTGTTAGCCACCTGAGCCTTTTTATCCCCATTTATTCTGTTCTATAACCACATTTCTAGCCTTAAGCAGAAAAATAAAATAAAAATCCCAAGTTGAATCCTTGGTTAGCTTAAGATAGATATTGTGTATAATTTAAGTGTGGGGAATTTTATGGATATATGGGATGATAAAAAAAAGGGAATTAAATTGAATAAGTTATTTGAAAATTTGGGAAGCATGCTCATGTGAAATCAAAATAATTAAATTACCATGTGCATTGAAAAAATATTCAAAAAAATTAAGTAATTAAATAAGGGGATACCAAAAAAAAAATATTATTACCCCAAATGCAAAAATAAAAAGAATCAATGCACATGGGACAAAATTCAAAAATAAGTTTGATACATGAGCATGTAATACAAAAGTGGAAAAAATTTGGGTAGCTAGGTAAAGCATTTTTAAATTATATAAAGTATGTATATGTTAGGTGAAATCTTAGACTAATCAAGGATTCACTTTGTTAGCTCACTTAGCCTTATATATATATATATATATATCCTTACCTTTACCTCAGCCCCATTATAACCCTGAAAAGACCTCATGATGTTTGCATTGGTATGTTGAATATTTGTTGATTGGTTAGATGAAGAGCAAGGTTGAGAAAGCATGACTAGGGAAGAGTAGAGTGATTGACCCTATACACTTGAGAGACTAGAGTAATATACACTACCAGTGAGGGTTCAATGCTTAATTCCATGTTCCCTGCTTTCATGAGCTATCTTCTTACAAGTTTACTTGTCTTTTATTATATGATTTGAATTAGTGGAATTTGAATTACTTTTGTCTGGAAGAACTTCTTTACTCTTAACCAAGTAGATAGAAACATCTTAGCATGTAGTTGCATTCATATAGAAAGGTTACATTTCATACATTCTATCATTCCTCTTCACTTTTATAGCTTCTCTTGAGCTTAGCATGAGGACATGCTAATGTTTAAGTGTGGGGAGGTTGATAAACCACTATTTTATGGTTTATCTTCGGCTCAATTGAGTAGTTTTTATCAACTATTTACCCACTTATTCATACTAATTGCATGTTTTACGTTTTCCTTCCTGATTTTGTGCTATGATTGAAAACATGTTTCTTTGGCCTTTAAATTACTAACTTTAATCCTCTCTTATTATCATTCGATGTTGTGATATGTGTGTTAAGTAATTTCAGAGATTACAGGGCAGGAATGGCTCAAAGGATGGAAAGAAAGCATTCAAAAGTGGAAGGAATACAAGAAGTTGAAGAAATTGCTAAGCTGTCCAGCCTGACCTCTTTGCACTCAAACGGTCATAACTTGAGCTACAGAGATCCAAATGAGATGGTTCCAGTTGCGTTGGAAAGCTAACGTCCGGGACTTCACAAAAATATATAATTTGCCATAGCTGCTCTAAAGCCAGATGACGCGAACGTGTGGATCACACGGACGCGTGACCTGACAGAAACACAATCCACGAAACGCGTGGACGACGCTTCCGCGTCACTTTCCCGCGACCTGTACGTACCAGAATACGCCGGGGGCAATTTTTTGGGCTGTTTTTGACCCAGTTTTCAGCCCGAAAAACACAGATTAGAGGCTATAAAGTGGGGAAATGCATCCATTCAGAGGGAGCCTTCAATTAATTACTTTTCATAATTTAGATGTAGTTTTTAGAGAGAGAGGTTCTCTCCTCTCTCTTAGGTTTTAGGATTAGGATTCCTCTTAAGGGATTTAGGATTTCAACTCTTCATCAGGTTCAATATTTCTTTTACTTTATATTTCTCTTTTACTTTCAGATACTTTAATGCTCTCACTTAATTACTTATGTTGCCAGATTGGCTTATGAACTCTTTATGTTTAGATTGTTTTTCTCTTATTAATGCAATTGAGGTATTTCAGATCTAAGATTCTTATTTAGCTTTTTATATCATTGGCTTTAATTGATTAACTGGAAGCTCTTGAGTAATCAACTATCCGTGATTGGTTGTTATGTCGGCTAAATTGATTGGTTTTGCACTAACTCTAGTCTTTCCTTAGGAGTTGGCTAGGACTTGGGAATCTAACTAATTAGTTCACTTGACTTTTCCTTGCTTTCGTAAAGGTTAACTAAGTGGGATTAACTTCCATTCTCATAGGAGTAACTAGGATAGGACTTCCAAATTTTCATACCTTGCCAAGAGTTTATTTTATAGTTATTTATTTATTTTATTTGTCATTTTAAATTACTTGTTCCTTACCTTCAAAACCCCCAATTTACAAAACTCATAACCATTAATAAGAACATACCTCCCTACAGTTCCTTGAGAAGACGACCCGAGGTTTAAATACTTCGATTATCAATTTTAAAGGGGTTTGTTACTTGTGACAACCAAAATGTTTGTACGAAAGGATTTTCTGTTGGTTTAGAAGCTATACTTACAACGTGATCATATTTTTATATTTCTTTACCGATAGAAAAACCCGATCGTCAGGCACACAAAGCCATTGAGCGCTGCGTTCAAATCACCAACGGAGCGCTATGAACAAGGCTTGGTTCGACGAGCCTGGGACAAGGCAAAAGAGCGCTACGCTCTACTGGAGCATGCCTCCAACCAAAATTGAACCAAGCAACCCTGACCCATGCCACTTGAACCAAGCCTTCCGGATCCACTCCTCTTCAAATCCGAAGCAACAAAAGCCCATTATCATCACTCAAAGGCACAAGAGATAGTTAGAATAGGAATTTCATTTAATTGTAATTTGTTTTTAATTTCAATTTCATTTTAATTTTGTAAAAGCCTATAAAAAGGCATCTATTCCATTTTAGAAAGAGGGCTCAAATCCTGTAACATTTATTTAGCCAACTTAGTGATAATCAAATAATGGCACATGACTCAATAAATTGAAATTTCAGACTCATCAATTCTTCAGGCCCAATCCCATAAACCATGATATTTAATTGGGTTTCATACCAAAGTAAGTTTAAGTTAATCTTTGTGCTCAAAGACTAACTTAAATCACAATATTTTTGGCCCAGAAACCCTTTTCAAGAGTGGCGTTTAAGTTGTAGTTTAAGCTTAAACTGCAGCTTAAACGCCAGACACTTCCAGTGAGGCCTTTTGTAGAAGCACGTTTAAGCTTTAGTTTAAGGTTAAACTGAAGCTTAAACGTGGAAATGGAAGAAGGTATCCCTGGAGAGTCATGTAGTCGAACACGTTTAAGCTTCAGTTTAAGGTTAAACTGAAGCTTAAACGTGGAGATAGGAAGGGCAGCCCTGGAGGTCGAACACGTTTAACCTCCAGTTTGAGGTCAAACTGGAGGCTAAACGTGGAAAAGGGTGGAGGCATACTGGAGGTCGAACACGTTTAACCTCCAGTTTGAGGTCAAACTGGAGGTTAAACGGATATTGATAGAATGGTAGCCCTGGAGGTCGAACACGTTTAACCTCCAGTTTGAGGTCAAACTGGAGGTTAAACTTCAATTCCAGCATTTCTTATCCTTCATGATTTTTGGCGTTTAAGCTCTAGTTTAGGCTTAAACTGGAACTTAAACTCCACATGTGATATTCAAGCTTCCTTTATTGATTTTGTTGCTTCCTTGCCTAGCCTCTTCTTCCCTGAAATCATCCAAACAATTGCATCAAAGTCTTGCAAAATTTCATGAGAAATCTTCCATTCATAGCATTTAAGTATTATAACTAAAACTCATGGAATATGCATCAAAATCATGTTATTTGGATGGTTCATTGCTTTGTTCTTCATTTAACCATTTTTGGTTACTTTAAGCTCAAGAAAATGCATAAAACAACTAAAACTAACAGAAAAATGCTAGTGAAACTAGCCTATGATGCCTTGGCATCAGGCTGGCTCTGCTAGAGAGCATTAGGAGTAGGGTAGAGATCTCTTTATTTAAATTTTCTTTTTTGAATTTGAGAATTGAAAATCAGATCTGGGCTTTCTTTTCTTTCTGTTTCATTTTTCCTTCCTCTGCAAGTTTCCCTTTCTGCAATTTCACAAATCAATTTACATTGAGCTTTATTTTAATCTTCTGTTCTCATAGCTTTCTTTTCCCATTGCTTCCAATTTACTTTCATGAAATTTAAATCTTCTTGTTTCTCTGTATTTTGCATTTAATGTTTGCTGTTAGCTTGATTTACATTTCCTACAAATTTACATTTTTTGCACTTGCTCTAAGTTACTGATCTATTGCTTTCTTTAAACTTCCAACACCCAGCCCCCTTTACATTTCATGCAATTTACCTTTCTTGTCATTTAAGATTCTGTCAATTTAATTTTCTTTCTCTTTAAGCTTCTGCCAATTTAAGCTTCTGCTCATTTACTTTCTGCAACTTTAAATTCACTGCTATTTACATTCTTTTGGTCACTTTTCACCCAATTCACCAATGTTAGCTTGACTAAACTAATCACCCACTAAAGTTGCTTGATCCATCAATCCCTGTGGGATCGACCTCACTCTAAGTGAGTTTTACTACTTGATGCGACCCGCTACACTTGCCGATGAGTTTTGATGTGGAATCCCATTTCAACCCATCAAGTTTTTGGCGCCATTGCTGGGGATTGATTTAGATCAACAATGATTAAGTGGGTGAGAAGTCTAGATTAAGCATTCTCTTTGTTTTGTTCTCTATTTTAAGTTGAAACCAAGGTGTTTGTGTTTTTGCCTCACTAAGAAATTCTTATCTCTGATTTGAGTAATTTCTGTTTTCACTGGTTGTGTGTTTTACAAAATTCAAATGGAGTTCAACTCATCTTATGATCAAACAAATTTTATAGGATATTACCCACCATCACCAATCTCTAATGGTGGCTAGGAATATCACTAAGAAAATACAAATTCTGAGAACTTCAATCCATAAAGATTTGCTTCAAAAACACAAGAACAGCAAGAAAATCATATTGGATACCAACCACCACCACAAAATGATTCATATCATTATCCTCATGGTGGTTGGGAGTATCACCAAGAATTGAAAGAGTATGAACATCTCCCAGAGCCACAAAGTGACTCATACTGTGATGACAGTTACACAACTGTGGCTGGAAAGGGAATGTCAAAAGTTCATACTCCATTCATCAAGAGACATCTTCCCTAGAGTATACTCTCAATAAAGTCATGCAGAATTGTCCACCCTCACTTCCTAGTTTCTCATTTGAAAGTTCTTCATCACTTGATTATGCCTCAACACAAAGTTTCCTTCAAGATCCATACAACTCATCTCACCAACCACAAAATTCCTTCCACAACTCACAAAATTCACTCCATAACCCTCAAAATAACTTCACTACAACACGTTCATATCCACAAAATTTCTCTCAACCTTCAGAGGATCTCCTTCAAAAGTCCAGAGAATTTTTCGAAAGACAAGAACAATCCTGGAAAAGGCAAGAAACTCTCTACAATAAAATGAATGGATATTTGGAGCAAGCAAGAAGAAACAGAGAATTGCTAAGCAAGGAAGGTGAAGATCAATTGGTGGATAAAAAGGAGGAAGTGGAAGAACAAGAAAGTGAGGAAGTCAGTCAAAAAAATTCACACTCAAGTGAGGCAGAAAAGTACATGAAGAAAGAGCTCATTGAGCCACCAATTCAAAAGACTCTAGATAAAGATAAAATTCCAATAAACACACAGCAACCAAGTCTAGAATTCAAAGGAATGAAGGCAACTAACAAGAGCACCAATCATACCCCTGATCCAGCAAGCAAGCTCAATCAAGCCATGTACAAAAGGAAGCTTGCTGAGAGGAGGCCAAGAAAGGGGACAATAGCTGAAACTTCTTCCCCCTTGAGGTCATTCCTCTTAACAAACTGGAAGAAGAGGAAGAAAGTGAAGAACATGTCAACCGTAGGTAACATTTCTTTTCTTTGCTTTGTTTTCTTTCTTTGCTTTATTTAAATTCAATAAATTGGTATATGATTACATTCTAAGTTTAGTGTTGCCATGCAACAATTTGTTTTCTATCCCTCTGGATGATTGCATCAATTCTAATTGAAAGTGTCACACTAAGATTCTAAGTTTGGTGTGCCACTTATTTTCTATGCAAGTCATCCAGCAACACCACTTGTTTGCATAATCATAATTCCTTTCCAGTATTATTTTTCTTTTAGTTTGACACTTTTTCATTCTACTTGCTTTAGTCATTTCTCTGTTTTTAAATTCTTTCATTTAGTTTGCTACTCAACTGTTTTTGTTAATACCTCACCAAGAAATTCTTATTCATGACAGATGCTTCACTTGGTGATTGTATTTAACAAATAACAGTTTCATTTTCTTCATTTTATTTCAAATAAATTGACATAGGATTGCATTCTAAGTTTGGTGTTGCTATGCAACAAATTTTGGTTCCAATCTTTACTGGATACTTGCATTAATTCCAAGTGAAAGTGTCACACTAAGTTTGGTGTGCCACTTATCTTTTATGCCATGTATCATGCACACCCTCTTATGTTTGCAATCACAGTGTCTCTGTCTCTTGTGCCTTGATTGTTATCTTCAATTTTTCTTACTTGAAACACATGTACTGCTAACCTTCCATTGTGTAAGATATTCATGATCCATCTTAGTCCCATAGCCATTATTCTAATTGTTGCTTGAGGATGAGCAAGCACTCTGAGTTTGGCAAGGGAAGAGGAAGAATGAGAGGAAAATGACAACAATAGAGAAGATGAATTACAAGGTTGTAAGGTTCTTTTTCCTCTCATTTGTTTACAGCACTTTAAATTGCATGATTGTCTTTATCTTCTCTGTATGCATGAGTGGTATAAATAAGCATAGCCTAAATTTTTATTGTAAAATGTTGCTGTACCACTATAACTACTAACTTGAGTTTTGTAAAGTTCAAAGCAGTAAAGTATCATGATTATAAACAAACAAGGAATTAAAGAAGAACTTAGCATGTGCATACAAGTATTGGAAGGCTAGTATAATTAATTGTTGCTCAATTGCATTGGATTTTATTTAATTGAAGTTTTCATCTAGGACATTTTGTGAAATCTTTTGAAATCATGAAAACCTTGAAAAAGCAAATACAGTTACAGCAAGAAAAGCAAAAGGGAAAGAATGAGAAAGCTGAAGGCTCTGAGTACCAATGATAATTCATTTGTTAAGTACTTGTGGTGTTTATGTATCAAGCAAAAAGCTTGAAAACAAAACACTTAGAGGTCAAGGCTAGGCTCAAGTACAAAAGCACTCCCTCAAAGCTCAAGGCTCTGAGCATCAATGATTAGAGAGTCAAGAAAAGAAACAAATGAGCTTAATGAAGTCCTCTAATTAAATGCTTGTGGTGCTTATGTATCAAGTGGTAATACTTGAAAACAAAGCATTTAGAAGTCGTTGCTTTGTTATCAACTCATGGGGTAAAATACCCAAAAGGAGAAGCTAAGAAGAAAATCAAAAGCTTGTTTCAAGGAAGAAACATAAGAAAAAGATTTCATAAAATGAGCTAGATAGAAGCATCAATCATTTACATTTCTTTTGTGATTGTAGAATGCATAGAAAACTAGCTAACCATGAACAATGAGTTGCTATTCTTCTTACATTGGATTGTCAATCTTTATTATATGATTCTTTTCTTGCTTAGGGACAAGCAAGGTTTAAGTTCGGTGTTGTGATGACATGTCATCATGTCATGTTTTTCTATGCTTTTTTCATACAAGAAATTGATGATTAGTGCTTAAATATTGCATTCTTTTGTGCTTAAATTGTATATTTTCTTGATCTTTTGATTTTATAAATTTTGTAGGAAATGAGTGGAAAAAGAAGCAAAAAAAGCACAAATTAAGCTCAAAAAGAGAAAAAAATAATTTTGGGGCACACTTTGAAGTTTGAGCACGCTTTGGAACCTTAGGCCACGCTTTTAAAAGCGTGACCCATGACCATGAAGCCATGGCATGCATTTATGCCTTATGCATGCATGAATTAAAAATTAAAATATGCATTTAATGGATGAAATGCATGAGCTTCACGTTAATTGGCATTACAAAGCCAATTAATGCATGCATAAAGCATTAAATCATTTATGCCAAATAAAGGAATACTACGGCATTACTAAAGGAACCAATGAAAGCATGCATGGAACTTAATTACTAATGCCAATAAATGAATGAATGAAATGCATGCATTATTAATTAAAGCCAATGGAAGAATGCATGTAAATTACAAAAACGCTAATGCATTAGCTTTATTAATAAAAGTAAAGCATGCATTTAATTAATACCATCATTGGCATTATTTGGAAATAAATGGAATAAAGATGCTTAAAGCAATGAACACTAGCGTTCATTAATGTAACGGAGCGCTCATCCAAGGAAGAAAGGGAGCGCTACATTAATTTCATTCACTTTTTCGTGACTTTAAGCAAGGCTAAGCAAGGAAGCAAGGACGCTACGTTGAAAAATTCAACTGAGCGCCATTGCTAGCCAAAAAGGAAGTAGCCGAGGTTCGAACTAAGCACATGGAGGAAAACAAGGAGTGCTACACCAAGCAATGAAGGAGCCAAGGTTCGAAAGTGGGAGCCTCAAATCCAAGCAAAGGGCGCTCCATTTCCTTACCTCACTGAGCGCTACCATGCACAAGGAAATGGGCTTGACACGAGACAAAAATTGGAAGGCACACAAAGTTATTGAGCGCTGCGTTCAAATCACCAACGGAGCGCTATGAACAAGGCTTGGTTCGACGAGCCTGGGACAAGGCAAGGGAGCGCTACGCTCCACTGGAACATGCCTCCAACCAAAATTGAACCAAGCAACCCTGACCCATGCCACTTGAACCAAACCATTCAGATCCACTCCTCTTCAAATCTAAAGCAAGCAAAGCACATTATCATCACTCAAAGGCACAAGAGATAGTTAGAATAGGAATTTCATTTAATTGTAATTTATTTTTAATTTTAATTTCATTTTAATTTTGTATAAGCCTATAAAAAGGCATATGTTCCATTTTAGAAAAAGGGCTGGCTCTGCTATAGAGCATTAGGAGTAGGGTAGAGAGCTCTTTGTTTAAATTTTCCTTTTTGAATTTGAGAATTGAAAATCAGATCTGGACTTTCTTTTCTTTCTGTTTCTTTTTTCCTTCCTCTGCAAGTTTCCCTTTCTTCAATTTCACAAATCAATTTACATTGAGCAGCTTGATTTTAATCTTCTGTTCTCATAGCTTTCTATTCCCATTGCTTCCAATTTACTTTCATGAAATTTAAATCTTCTTGTTCCTCTGCATTTTGCATTTGATGTTTGCTGTAAGCTTGATTTACATTTCCTGCAAATTTACATTTTCTGCACTTGCTCAAAGTTACTGATCTATTGCTTTCTTTAAACTTCCAGCACCCAACCCCCTTTACATTTCATGCAATTTACCTTTCTTGTCATTTAAGATTCTATCAATTTACTTTTCTTGCTCTTTAAGCTTCTGCCAATTTAAGCTTTTGCTCATTTACTTTCTGCAACTTTAAATTCACTGCTATTTTCATTCTGTTGGTCACTTTTCACCCAATTCACCAATGTTAGCTTGACTAAACTAATCACCCACTAAAGTTGCTTGATCCATCAATCCCTATGGGATCGACCTCACTCTAAGTGAGTTTTACTACTTGATGCGACCCGCTACACTTGCCGGTGAGTTTTGGTGTGGAATTCTAATTTCCACCCATCAATAAACTTAAAGAAAAATAAGAAAACATTAATTATTGATGGGTTGCCTCCTAACAAGTGCTTCTTTAACATTACTAGCTTGACGGTTAGCTCCTAACAGAGATAGATAGGGGCTCAGAATTTTGCCCCTTACAGTGAACTTCTTGCCTGTGCTCTCATGGATGAGCTCCACATGCTCTAGAGACAGGATCTTGTTCATAGTGTGTAGAATGACTGGGTTATCAGTGAAGACCACTCTCATACCAGGTAAGAGACCTTCAGTGGGGATTTTCTTATCCCTCCATCCTTTAGGTACTTTCGTCTTAGTACCTTTATTCTCAGTGCTTGCTAATGGCTGCCCAACACCAAACTTAGAGTTGGTGTCTAGGGGCTCCGTTAGGCTCTGTAATGAGAAGAGTGGTTGAAGCACTTCATGTTTATGAATGGTTTATGAATTCACATTTCATGATATATATTTGCTCTATTTAGGTGGATTTCATCAACTTTTCTTACATTTATCCATTGAAATAGCATAGTTTCATGAATTCTTCCTAAATTATGCTTGAAAGTAAAAACATGCTTTTTATGCCTTTTAATTGCTAATTTTTATTCACTTTAATCCCATTTGATTCCTTGATGTGTTTGTTGAGTAATTTCAAGATTATAAGGCAAGTATGGATTGAAGAAGTGAGGAAGGAAAGCATACAAAGTGGAAGAATTCAAGAAATGAAGGATTTGGAAAGCTGCCAATCTTGACCTCTTTGTACTAAATTGATCATAACTTACAGAGATCCAAATGAGGCAGTTCCAGTGGCATTAGAAAGCTAACATCCGGGGGCTTCAAAATGATATACAACAATTTGTATGTACGCACAAGTCAGGATTTAGCAAGTGTACGTACGCACAAATTGTGTGCGTACGCACACTTAAGCTTATGTCCACTATAGCGAATTGTATATCATTTTGAAGCTCCAAACGTTAGCTTTCCAATGCCACTAAAGCCGTCTCATTTGGACCTCTGTAACTCAAGTTATGCTCAATTTAGTACAAAGAGGTCAGGATTGGCAGCTTTCCAAATCCTTCATTTCTTGAATTCTTCCACTTTGTATGCTTTCCTTCCTCACTTCTTCAATCCATACTTACCTTATAATCTTGAAATTACTCAACAAACACATCAAGGAATCAAATGGGATTAAAGTGAATAAAATTTAGCAATTAAAAGGCCTAAAAAGCATGTTTTTACTTTCAAGCACAATTTAGGAAGAATTCATGAAACTATGCTATTTCAATGGATAAATGCAGAAAAGTTGATAAAATCCACCTAAATAGAGCAAATATATATCATGAAATATGAATTTATCACATCCCCATACTTAAACAATAGCATGTCCTCATGCTATACTAAAGGAAGATAAGAAGGGGAATCAACAATTATTCAATGTAACTGTCTATATGCAATCTATCTATATATATGTAACTATTATACCTTATACTATCTAACTATTGATATGTATTTAATTAGTCCAAGTAAATCAATTTCCAAGAAAGCATCTATATACAACCAAGGGCTAAAGCAATTATAACCAAATCCTATTAACAATTGAATTGAGTCTTATAAAAGAATTTAACCAAATTTGCAAGATAAGCAATAATCATAGGTGAAAATACGGAATTGAGTAATTGAACCCTCACTGGATATGTGTATGCACTCTAGTCACTCAAGTATTTAGGGTCAATTCACTCAATTCTCCTCTAATCATACTTTCTAAAGTTTTTTCTTCATCTAACCAACCAACAAATACTTAATGTACATATGCAAAAAATCATGAGGTCTTTTTAAGGTTGTAATGGGGCTAAGGTTAAAGGTAAGGATGTATATATGGCTAGGTGAGCTTGCATTTGAATCTTTGATTAACCTAAGTTCTCAATAACACATACATACCCTATACAATTCTAATATCAAACTTAGCTACCCAATGGTGCTTCCTTCAGCTGAGGTAGAATGAGGTTTATGAACCTTGAACACAAGATAGTCCTCATCTAATTGCAGGACTAGTTCTCTTCTGTCTACATCAATCACAGCCTTGGCTGTAGCTAGGAAGGGTCTTCTAAGGAAGATGGATTCATCCTCTAGGATTATGAATTCAGCAGGGATGTATTCAACCTTCACCAAGACATCCTCTACCAGTCCATAAGCCATTTTTATAGACTTGTCTACAATCTCTAGTGAGATTCTTGCAGCTTGTACCTCACAGATCCCCAGTCTCTCCATTACAAAGAGAGGCATGAGGTTTATGCTTGACCCTAGGTCACACAGAGCCTTATCAAAGGTCATGGTACCTATGGTGCAAGGAATTAAGAAGCGTCCGGGATCCGGCTTCTTCTGAGGTAACCTTCTGATTCCTTTGATGGCAGCCATAAGTGATTAACTCATGTCCTCTCATCAAGTTAACCTCCTCCACTGCAGTAATCCACCACGTTGAGATGACTCATGTCCTCTCATCAAGCCACCTCTAGGTTTCTCACTGTAGCAGAAGATGAAGCTCTAAGCAAACCACTCCCCTTCACGATCCTACTCAAGGTGGCACAGACAAGGCAGATCTTCTAGATCAGAAAGTATTGCTTCTCTGACTCTAACCTTAATGCCACAGAGACCTCACTTACCCACGGTCAACGGGATTATATGTCACGTATCCAAAGTTTCCCAAATACTCTATTGGAATCTGTAATGCAATCTCTAGCTTTGGTTCAACGCTATCCAGGTCAGGACTCGCACAGAACCCATGTAGAACAAGGATGATTGTCATGGGTCACCCTCAATTCATGAGATAAAGAACGAGAATGCATAAGAGAACAGAATCAGACATATTGAACTAGAACAGTAATATTATTGATCCATGAAACTCAGCAGAGCTCCTAACCTTAACCTTAGGAGGTTAGTGACTCATGCTGTTCGAAAATACAATGGAAAATGTAAAAGTGGGCAAGAGTACTCTCTAACAAGGGTGGTGCACGAAATTGTGAGCACACTTTTCACAACTCTGGTACAACTAACCAGCAAGTGCACTGGGTCGTTGATGCACGGAAACTTGTCTCTCAACAATTTTCCTTCGGCAAGTATACTGAATTGTCGTCAAGTAAAAACTCACAATAGAGTGAGGTCGAATCCCACAGGGATTGATTGGTCAAGCAACTTTAATTAGAGGAATGTTCTAGTTGAACTAAGCAAAATTCGATTTGAGATTTGCAGAAAATTAAATGGCGGAAAAGTAAATAGTAGAAAATGTAAATGCTGGAAATAAAGAGCTGAATGTAAATAGCAGAAAGTAAATTGCAGAATCTTAAATGGGAATGGGGAAGATGCTCATAAAAGTAGTTTACAGAATTTAAAGAGAATGGGTAAGATCAGAAATGGGGAATTCATTGGGCTTAGGAGATGTTGCATTCTCCGGATCAAGTTCATTTTCATCTCTTCCTCAATCAATGCATTCATTGATCTCCTTGGCAATCTTAAGTGATCGAATTCCAATTTCTTGGTAATTCAATCTCTCAAATCTTGATCAATAGCCAATTCCTTGGTCAATTGCTCATGAGAAGAGATGAAGTATGGTCACTGATTATACCACATGTATTTTCAAATCAAAGTGTTGGTAGGATTATATGTCACTATATCCATCCAAACCCCAATTTGGTCCAACATGAGAAAGCATTTCTAGCATGATCTCTTCATTCCTCTTCCAAAGTTCCGAAGAGATCCAAGTATGAATAGCTTCTTTTCCAAGATAACTACCCAATTGAATGAAGATTGAAAGCTTTCTAGTAAAATCAAGAGAAAAGATAGAAGAAGAATAATGAAAACTAATATTGATCCATCAAATTACAATAGAGCTCCCTAACCCAATAAAAGGGGTTTAGTTATTCATAGCTCTGGGAATGAAAATCATAGATGGAGAGTACATTCTGAGAATTAAACTAAAAGTTACAGAGAAAGTAAAATACAGAGAGTGATTCTCTAATTTCCAACCCCCTTTTCTGATCTTCTAGTTGGTTCTTCAAATCTTGGATATGGGCCTTTGGATCTTGAGTTTGAAGTAGTTATCTTCTTCCGTGAGCTTAGCTTCACTTGCAGAGAGAAAGTGTGAAGTGGGTATGGACTTTTAGCTTAAGACGTTAGTGGCGTTAACGTTAAGTGAAAGTGTGGGTTCGAGAATGTTAGTGGCAGTCACCTTTTTCACTAACGTTCCTAACCAAAGGATAATTCACGTTAACTTCAACGTTAGTGGCACCAACGTGACCACTAACGTTGCCTCTTGGTCCTTCGCACACATTATTGGGACTTACCTTTTCCAATAACGTTGAGAATCCTCCCTTCCCCCTACGTTAGAATTCACGTTAGTGTGGCTAACGTGACCTCTAACGTAGGCTCGCCAAATCTTCGAAAATGTTAGTGACACTTACCTTTGTCACTAATGTTTCAAAACGCCCCTACTTCCCACGTTAGAGTGCACGTTAACTAGGTTAACGTGGCTTCTAACGTGGTGGTGATAGCCATCTCCAACGTTAGTGACAAAGGTGAGTGTCACTAACGTTGGCTCATCATTCTTCAATCCACATTAGCTTCCACGTTAACTAAGTTAATGTGGGAGTTAACGTTGCTCATAGTGGCTCGTTCCAACGTTAGTGACAAAGGTGAGTGTCACTAACTTTGGCGATTCTTGCTCCCTCCACGTTAGCTTCCACGTTAACTAAGTTAACGTGGCAACTAACGTGGCTCAAACTGGCTTAGTCGAACGTTAGTGACAAAGGTGAGTGTCACTAACGTTGGCCATTCTTTTTCTTCTTCCACGTTAGAGTTCACGTTAACTTAGTTAACGTGACTCTTAACGTGGGCTATGATGGCTTCGAGGACGTTATTGGCGATTACTTTTCTCATTAACATTGCAAGCTAGCTCCCATTCCACGTTAGTGGTTACGTTAGTTAGACTAACGTGGCTGCTAACGTGGTTCTTCCTTGCTTCCTTTGTCCTGAAATCAAGCAATAGAGTGCATCAAAGTTCTAATCCAAATCATGAGACATGTATCATCCAATTTGTCATTCAATTCTTGCATAATTCTCATGAAATTATGTAAAGTGCACAATGTTTGCTTGAATCAAGATGTAAGTGAAATTCTACCCAAAACTTGCTTATTTCCTAAGAAAATGCATGAAACTACCCTAAAACAGTAAAGAAAAGGTCAGTGAAACTGGCCAAAATGCCCTGGCATCACAACACCAAACTTAAAGCTTGCTTGTTCCTAGGCAAGTACTGGAACAAGAGAATGATGAGTGAAAATGCCAAGAGATATGAGTCATTATTGTGGAAGTCATCTCCTTGGTTTTATGGTGGTTTCATGCATAGCAACTTAGGTTCATTCCTTCACTAGCTTTCAGACCTTTATCATGTCCTGGAATACTCACTTGATTGCACCCTATGAGACTTTTATTCATTGATCCTTTTGTTGTTTTCAAGGTTTGATTGTGCTCTTAGGCTAAGTGCTCTGTGAGGGGGCGACTTTTTAAGATAAGCTTTCAGCCAGCACTCCGGAACCAGTTGGTTCAAGGTGCTAGGTGTTGAGACACCCCTAAGGACTTACTCCCTCAAGTCTCTTTCCCCCATACATACACACCACAGGCACATGATTTGTTTATTTTCTTTCTTGAGACCTTGGTGTCTAACACCTCTTTGGGTTACTAAGTGTTCTGTAGCAAAGGTTACTCTTGATAGTGGACTTTCAGCTGATAATCCCGGGTTAGTTAACCCAAGTTACCAAGTGATAAGGCACCCCTAAGAGCTTATTCATCCAAGTAAATCCCTTACACAGGAACACCACAGACACTTGCCTCAAGATTCAAACCCTTGGTGCCTAGCCTTATTTCTTACTCTTTGTCTTTTATTTTTCAACTTTCATTTTCTTTTCTCCTTTTTCTTATTAGGATCTTGTTATTTAGCTAGTCTTATGGGGTGTGTTTCCAGCATATGATTCAGGACAGATAGTTGTCTTCCTACCTTATTGGTGAACCAACTTAGCTAATCTATTACCACACCACAAAATTAGGCACTTACTCCACAATATGAATTCCACTCTGGTCTTTTATAACAAACATTCTCTTTTTATTTAACTTAAAATGACAAGCATACAAGTAAACAAGGTGAAGATGCAGCATTGACATTAAAACCAGCACATATCAACTTAAGTAAAGGAAAACTTAAAGGAAGAATTGAAAATCCTAAACTACCATGGAAGATGTTCTATTTCATACATGATTTTCCTTATTTAAAACTTGGAAAAGATGGATTAAAGAGGGAACTCCACCACCTTTTAATCATGGGGTTGCCCATGCTCTCCCTTTTGTTTGTCCTCTTTGTGTCTACTTGTGTTTCCTCGAATCCTTGCCAGTCTCGCTTTCTTCCAATCCTCAAGTGCCTTCCTTACTGATTCATGACTCTTTTCCACCCTTTCTCTTTCTTCTCGTGCTAATTCATCCTTCACTTCTTCATACCTTATGATTCCTGGATGCAATATAGGTAGCTGTCCGACTAAGTATCCGAGCCTGGCTTTGGTGTTTATATGATTTCTAGTCTCACTCATGTAAACCCCTTCTGAGAATGCCCTGTGCTCGTCAAATAGTTCTGCTTGTTCTAATTGTTTTCGATGCATCTCATGTATGTGTGCACCTTGATGTGCTTGGATGTTGATTAGCTTCTGGATAGATTCTTGTTGTTCATTTTGCCTTTGTTTTATCCTGTGGAAGGATTCACCGCATTATTTTTCTTGTTCCAATTGCTGCTCTATCATTTGCAGTTGAAGCTCCTTCTGTGCTCCTTGGTTTTCCAAGTATTGTCTAGATAAACCATCAATGGCTTCCTGTAGTTGGTGCATATCCAAAGTGGCTGGAGCTTGCTCCTCTAGGTTTTATCCTTCTACTACTTGATGGGCTGGCCTCTTCCTTGGCTTCCGTTGAGGTAGGGGAGATGCAACAGCATGCATCCGTCGAACTGTAATTGGAATGCCCTCTTTTATCCACTCGGGGTCTTCATCTTCAAACACCACTCCAGCTTTGTCACATAGTCGGAAAATAGTGCTGGGGTAGCCTAACTTTCCTCTAGAGTCGCTTTTCTCGGATCCCTTCCTAATGCCTTCGGCTATGAGTTCATGAACCTTGATCTCTCCTCCTTTGAGTATGTAGCGCACCATTGTGGCTCTCTTAAGATTTACCTCTGAGTTGTTTCCGGCTGGGAGGATGGATCTCCTTACGATTTTGAACCACCCCTTTGCTTCAGAAGTGAGGTCTCCTCTCTTAATGAACTTTGGTTTCCTTTCGGAATCTCATACCCAGTCAGCTCCTGGTACACAAATATCTTGCACAATCTGGTCATAATTGGGGCTGTTATTAATTCTTGAATGGTAGCTCTCTTCTGCAAATGGTATGGACCGTAGCTTTAATGCCCTCATGACACTCATGGGACTGAAATCCACAGTCTTTCCTCTTACAAAACTTGTATAGGACTCATCTGCCTTATCATATCGCACCGCATTTGCATAGAACTCTCTTACAAGATTTGTATTTACCTTAATAACCAGATCAGTGAGGAGCTCCCATCTTCTCTTTTCTACCTTCTTCGTGATTTCGGGACACTCAGTTTTTCTGACTTGAAAGGCCAGCTCATAGATGATCTCCTTATCAACCATCCATCCGTACTATAATGCATGGTGAAAGGTTCTAAATTTCTTTTCATCAAAAGGGTGTTGCTCCATAGGCTCCTTTCCCTTTCTTCTCTTAGAGCTTGATGAAGCCATGAGTGATTTTGGTTATGTGAAGGTGTTGGGCTCCGAAAATGATAAATGTGAAGATTGAGAGTGGAATGTGAAGGTGGGGTACGGAACAAGGATCATTTATATAGAGAGGTGGTGAGTGAATGAAAGGTGTGGATTGATGGAGTGGTTGATTGATGGATGGTTGGGGTTTAGCATGGAAAGAGGACAAGGATCATCAACTTTATAAAGGGGTTGGTTCGGTCTCCAAGGGTATCCTTCTTCCAATGTTGCATGGCCACATTTTCCAATGTATTCCCTTTTAAGACAAGTGTGTACTCTCCCTTCATGAAGTGGCCGAAACTTCTCCTTTCAATTGTCCCATCAATTTTCCTACAAAATAACAAAAATGTGATTATTAAATGTGTGGATAGTGGTGGCAAAGATAAACAATTTTGCTCATTCATGAGAACAAACCAACTGACTAACTGAATGTCCATGTATGCAACATTGGTGACACCATGGGTGACACCAAACTTAGTTTGTGGTTATGTGATGAAAAAGTTTTGTTCAAGGCTCTAAGAGTAACATGATATGAATTGCAGTCATGCTTTCTTAGTATGCCTTGAACACCAAACTTATTCATCACTATATGCTGCATAAAAGGATTCCTTCAAGTGTATGTCAAGGTTGGTTTTGAATTCATGAATTTTGCATTATTAACTAGTCTAAAAGCATATAAAGCATGGGTTGCCTCCCATGAAGTGCTTCTTTAGCGTCACTAGCTTGACGTTTTTCCTTTGTCAGGGTGGTTGGTAGTGCTTCAAGTCCTCCCCCTTGCAGTAAATCTATCTCCATTGGCTTCATCAAGGATCTCCACATGTTCTAAGGAGAGAACTCTGTTGATGGTAAAAACTTTAGGTAGCTGAGATGGGATGGTGGGGAGATCGAGGGGAATGGCTGGGAAGTAAGCTGAGATTACTTTATCCCCAAGAGAGAAGTCCTCTATAGGAATCTTCTTGTTCCTCCACCTCCTTGGTACCTTCTTCTTTGTTCCTTTTGATGTTGCCTTGCTCTTTGTGACCTCCTCTTCCAAGGAGATTTTATTGCTGGTCTCATATAACTCTGGTGGTTTAGGTTCCTCCTGATTTTTCTTGAGCTGTGACAGCTGCTGATTGCCTTGTTCATCAACCAAGGGGATTCCCAGATGTGCTGGTTGTGCTTCAGTGCTTGTTTCTTCCTTCAGTATCCCACTGTGATCTTTGCTTAATTCTTTGTTCTCTTGATCTGTTTCTTGTGAGGGTTTGAAAACATTGAAGGTGAGTTGTTCGTCATGGATCCTCAAAATTAGCTCCCCTCGCTCCACATCTATAAGTGCTCTGGCTGTAGCTAGGAATGGTCTTCTCAATATGATTGGGTGGAGGTGACTCTCTTCCATGTCTAATATGACAAAGTCTGTGGGCAGGAAGTATTTTTCAACCTTTACCAGCACATTTTCAACCACTCCTACTGCTTGTTTTTTAGTTTTGTCAGCTAGCCTGATAACTACATCTGTAGGTATTATCTCATTGATCTGTAGCTTCTTCATAAGGGATAAAGGCATTAAGTTGATGCTTGCTCCCAGATCGCAAAGTCCTTTATCAAACATTGTTTCTCCTATGGCACAGGGGATGTGAAAACTCCCGAGGTCCTTCCTCTTTGTCGGCAACTCTGGTTGAATGAGAGCACTGCACTCCTTATTCATCACTATTGTTTGTCCTCCTTTGAGTGAGCTTTTCCTGGTCAGAAGCTCCTTCATATACTTAATGTATGAGGGCATTTGTTGGAGGGCCTTGATGAATGGTATGTTTACATGGAGAGATGCAAATATGTCAAGAAACCTTGAGTATATTCTCTTCTCTATAGCCATTTAGTAATTGGGGAAAGGGTGTATAGAGTCTCAGCAGCTCCTTCTGTGTCAGCTCCTTCTGTGTAATTGTGGTTTCTTGATGATTCTCCCCCTGCTTTCCTGCTGAAGTATCTTCAGGTTGTTCTAATGGGTTGTTCAGCTCTTCCTCAGTCTCCTTATCACTTATAGTAACCATCTTGCAATCTTCCCATCTGACTTTCTTTGCTTCACCTCTCGGATTTTTCTCTGTGTCACTTGGGAAGCTATCAGTAGGTTTGGGAATATTCTCAGATAAGTATCCTACTTGAAATTCTAGCCTCTTGATGGTGTCTCCCTGGTTCTTGATACTGGCTCACACCTCCTCTTTGAACACCTTGTTATCTTGAATCTCTTTGCATATGCCTTCAAGTATAGTCTCAATCCTTGAGAGTCTATCTTCAGATGATGGTGAGTTGAGGTTGGAGGGATGAGAAGGGTCATTTTGGCTTTGGTATGGATGTTGAGGTGTGTTGTTAGGTGGGTGTTGATATGATCTTTGCGTGGAATGTTGGTGGGCTACATTGTTGTTGGGGTTGTGGCGTCTCTGATCTTGGTCTTGGTCTTATTGATTTCCCCACCCAAAGTTTGGGTGGTTCCTCCAACCAGGATTGTAGGTCTTGGAGTATGGATCATGTGCTTTCCTAGGGAGTTTCCAATGTAGTTGGCTTGTTCTTGCTCATCCTCTGCCTCTGCATTCACTCCCTCTTGGGTTGCTGATGAGGTGGTGATTGCTGCTACTTGGTTCCTCTCCATATTCTTGGTAAGATCAGCCAGCTACTTGGTGATAAGCTTGTTTTGGGCCAGCAATGCATCCACATTGTTTAGCTCCATCACTCCTCTAGTGTTGCCTCTTTCAGAAGCATAGAAGTAG
Source organism: Arachis ipaensis (assembly GCF_000816755.2). Classification (NCBI taxonomy): domain Eukaryota; kingdom Viridiplantae; phylum Streptophyta; class Magnoliopsida; order Fabales; family Fabaceae; genus Arachis; species Arachis ipaensis. The sequence goes on from NC_029793.2 coordinate 71,157,524, forward strand.
TCATTCTCAGCTACAGTCTCAATGACATCTATGGCTTCTTCAATGGTCTTCTTCTTGTTCAGAGATCCCCCGGATGAGTGGTCTACTGCCTTCTTCGATTCATAAGAAAGACCTTCATAGAAAATGTGCAGCTGCACCCATTCATTGAACATATCTGGTGGACACCTTCTTGTCAAGTCCTTAAACCTCTCTCATGCTTCATATAGAGTCTCACCATCCTACTGCCTGAATGTTTGTACCTCAGCTCTCAACCTGTTGATCCGTTGAGGAGGATAGAATCTTGCCAAGAATTTGTTCACCACATCTTTCCAGGTTGCTAAACTCTCCTTTGGGAAGGATTCCAGCCATTTAGATGCCTTGTCCTTGAGTAAGAAAGGGAACAGAAGTAGTCTATAGGTGTCAGGATGAACACTGTTAGACTTCACAGTATCACATATCCTTAGGAAGGTGGTTAAATGTTGGTTGGGGTCTTCTTGGACACCTCCTCCGAACGAATAGTTGTTCTGAACAAGGGTGATAAGCTGTGGCTTTAGTTCAAAGTTGTTGGCATGTATGGTTAGCTTTTGAATGCTACTCCCACAGTTTCCTGGGTTTGGGTTGATATAAGAGCCTAAAACTCTTCTCTCCTGCCCAGCATGATTTGCTAGACCTTCTCTGCCATGGTTGTGACCCTCTTCTTCATGATGGTTCTCCATATTTTCATCCATGTTTGGTTCAAAATACTCCTCTTCTTCCTCCGCACCAACTACTCATTTTCCTCTTGCTTCCCTCCTTAATCTCAAGAAGGTCCTCTCAGGTTCAGAATTAAAGGAAGTTGAAGCCCCACTTCTTCTCCCTGTCATACAACCAACAAGGCACAAGCAAGGAAATAGATGCAGAAAGTATTTCTGTTAGAATTGCTGTTAGTGTGAGTGATGCAATATATCAAACAGTTAGTGGGTTAGTGGACTGAATTGTAAACAACTAAAAAAAGAGTAGGGGAAAGGGGAGAAAATAACTAAACTGAAAGTAAATAGCTCAAACAGAATTTTAAATCAAACAAAAGAAAAATGCTCAATCTAGTTATCCTCCAATTTAATCATTGTTGATACAAAATCAATCCCCGGCAATGGCACCATAAACTTGATGCACGGAAACTTGTCTCTCAACAATTTTCCTTTGGCAAGTATACTGAATTGTCATAAAGTAAAAACTCACAATAGAGTGAGGTCGAATCCCACAGGGATTGATTGGTCAAGCAACTTTAATTAGAGGAATGTTCTAGTTAAACTAAGCAGAATTCAATTTGAGATTTGCAGAAAATTAAATGGCGGGAAAGTAAATAGCAGAAAACGTAAATGTTGGAAATAAAGAGCTGAATGTAAATAGCGGAAAGTAAATTGCAGAATCTTGAATGGGAATGGGGAAGATGCTCATAAAAGTAGATTGCAGAATTTATAGAGAATGGGTAAGATCATAAATGGGGAATTCATTGGGCTTAGGAGATGTTGCATTCTCCGGATCAAGTTCATTTTCATCTCTTCCTCAATCAATGCATTCATTGATCTCCTTGGCAATCTTAAGTGATCGAATTCCAATTTCTTAGTAATTCAATCTCTCAAATCTTGATCAATAGCAAATTCCTTGGTCAATTGCTCATGAGAAGAGATGAAGTATGGTCACTGATTATACCACATGTATTTCCAAATCAAAGTGTTGGTAGGATTATATGTCACTATATCTATCCAAACCCCAATTTGGTCCAACATAAGAAAGCATTTCTAGCATGATCTCTTCATTCCTCTTCCAAAATTTCGAAGAGATCCAAGTATGAATAGCTTCTTTTCCAAGATAACTACCCAATTGAATAAAGATTGAAAGCTTTCTAGTAAAATCAAGAGAAAAGATAGAAGAAGAATAATGAAAACTAATATTGATCCATCAAATTACAACAGAGCTCCCTAACCCAATGAAAGGGGTTTAGTTATTCATAGCTCTGGGAATGAAAATCATAGATGGAGAGTACATTCTGAGAATTAAACTAAAAGTTGCAGAGAAAGTAAAATACAGGGAGTGATTCTCCAATTTCCAACCCCCTTTTTTGATTCAAAACTACCCCTATATATACTACTCTTCTGATCTTCTAGTTGGTTCTTCAAATCTTGGATATGGGCCTTTGGATCTTGAGTTTGAAGCAGTTATCTTCTTCAGTGAGCTTAGCTTTACTTGCAGAGAGAAAGTATGAAGTGGGCAGGGACTTAGCTTAGGACGTTAGTGGCGTTAACGTTAAGTGAAAGTGTGGGTTCGAGAACGTTAGTGGCAGTCACCTTTTTCACTAACGTTCCTAACCAAAGGATAATTCACGTTAACTTCAACGTTAGTGGCACCAACGTGACCGCTAATGTTGCCTCTTGGTCCTTCGCATACGTTATTGGGACTTACCTTTTCCAATAACGTTGAGAATCCTCCCTTCCCCCTACGTTAGACAGTGGTTACATTAGTTAGACTAACGTGGCTGCTAACGTGGTTCTTCCTTGCTTCCTTTGTCCTGAAATCAAGCAATAGAGTGCATTAAAGTTCTAATCCAAATCATGAGACATGCATCATCCAATTTGTCATTCAATTCTTGTATAATTCTCATGAAATCATGTAAAGTGCACAATGTTTGCTTAAATCAAGATGTAAGTGAAATTCTACCCAAAACTTGCTTATTTCCTAAGAAAATGCATGAAACTACCCTAAAACAGTAAAGAAAAGGTCAGTGAAACTGGCCAAAATGCCCTGGCATCAGTCGTCCAAGTAATACCTTACGCGAGTAAGGGTCGATCCCACGGAGATTGCCGGCTTGAAGCAAGCTATGGTTATCTTGTAAATCTTAGTCAAGCGGATTCAATTGGTTATGAGTTTTGATAATTGAAAGATAAATAAAACATAAAATAAAATAAAGATACTTATGTAATTCATTGGTGGGAATTTCAGATAAGCATTTGGAGATGCTTTGTTGCTTCTGAACCTCTGCTTTCCTATTGTCTTCATCCAATCATGCGTGCTCCCTTCCATGGCAAGTTGTATGATCCTCTCAGTGAAAATGGTCCAAGTACGGTTTCTGCACAACTAATCAACTGTCGGATTTCTCGTCTCGGATGAAAATTACCAGGTACAGCTACCGCACGGCTAATCATCTGTCGGTTCTCACTTGTGTCGGAATAGGATCTCTCTATCCTTTTGTACACTGTCACTGCGCCCAACATTCGTGTGTTTGAAGCTCTTCACAGTCATTGACGTTGGGATTTTTGCCAGTAAAGAATGTCATAAAAACAGTCGCGTTGTAGATATAGTCTCTAAACTGACAAAAATCCCTTTGTACAAACGTTTTGGTTGTCACAAGTAACAAACCCCTTTGAAATTGATAACCGAGTATTCGAACCTCGGGTCGTCTTCTCAAGGAATTGCAGGGAATTATGTTCTTATTATTGGTTATGAAGATTGTAAATTGGGGGTTTTGGAAGTTTGGGCAATGCGCACAGGTATATTTTCGAGCAATAAAAATAAATAAATAACTGTAAAATAAACTCTTGGCAAGGTATGAGAACCGAAAATCCTGTCCTTGTTATCCTTATCAGATGTGATGAGAATTAGATTTTAATCCCACTTAGTTAAGTCAAGTGGACTAATTAGCTTGATTCTCAAGTCCTAGTCAACTCCTGTGGAGAGACTAGTGTTAGAGCAATCCTAGCTAAAGCAAAATCTGCCAATTTCAACCACTCCTGAGTTTGACAACTCAAGTGTTACCAATTATCTAACCAAAACCAAAAGGAAGAAAATATCTAAATTAAACTAAAAGCAAAGCAATCTTAAATCTGAAATACCTCAAATAATATTAATTAAGAAAATCGTAACATGAATGTAGCATAAGCCAAATAGGCAACATAACTAATATAAGCATTAAAGTATCTGAACGTAAGAGATAAATATAAAGTAAAAGAACGTTGAACCTGGGATTGAGAGTCACTCCTAAAACTAAGAGAAATCCTAAATCGTAATCCTAAGAGAGAGGAGAGAACCTCTCTCTCTAAAAACTACATCTACTCCTAAAAATGTGAATGTGAGAGCCTCCTTATGAATGGATGCAATCCCCCACTTTATAGCCTCTAATCTGTGTTTTCTGGGCCGAGAACTGGGTAAAAAACAGTCCAGAATTTGCTGGTTTCGAATTTTGCCACGCTGGATTTCCGTCACTACGACGCGGCCGCATGGATCACGCGGTCGCATCACCTAGCGTCAGGGAAACTATAACATATTATATATCAAATAGAAGCCCCAGACGTTAGCTTTCCAATGCAACTGGAACCGCATCGTTTGGACCTCTGTAGCTAAAGTTATAACCGTTTGAGTGCAGAGAGGTCAGGCTGGACAGCTTAGCAATTTCTCCAACTTCTTGCATTCCTTCCACTTTTGCATGCTTTCTTCCCATTCTCCAAGCCATTCCTGCCTTATAATATCTGAAAACACTTAACACACATATCAAGGCATCTAATGATAATAAGAGAGGATTAATAATAAGCAAATATAAGATCAAAGAAGCATGTTTTCAATTAAAGCATATAATTAGGAAGGAAATATAAAACCATGCAAATAGTATGAACATAATTCTCACTTTTGTATAATTTCCATACTCATGTACCAAATTTTTCTTTAATTTTTATCACATGTGCATTGATCTTTTATTAAACTTAATATTGGGGTAATTTTGTCCCCTTATTTACATATTTATTGAGTATTTTTGGATTTTTTCTCTTTTTTCTCTTTTTTTTTCTTCTTTTTTTTTTGTAGAGAAACAAACATAACTTATCAATGCACATGGATTTTTTATTATTTTTCTATTTTGATTTTTCATGAGTAAGTTCCCAAATTCCTGATATTCAAATAAATTAGAAATATTATACTTTTCCTTTATTAACCCATGTTCCCACAATTTCCCCATACTTAATTAACACACTATCTTAAGCTAACCAAAGATTCAATTGGGATATTTAATTGTTTTTCTGCTTTAAGGCTAGTGATGTGGTAAAATACAGAACAAGAGGGGGTTAAAAGGCTCAAAGTGGCTGACAAGGGTGATTTAAAGGGTAGGCTTATTTGGGATAAGTGAGCTAAAATCAAATAATGGTCTCAATCATATACAAACATGTAAATACACTAAATAATGGACATATAGGTTGGAACAAAATATAGATTACAATCATAGAGAAGGGAACACACAGGAATAAAATATTTATGGTTAAATAATGTAACATGTAAATAAGCTCAAAGTCTCACAGGTTGTGTGTTCTTTGACTCAAAAACCATGTTCCAAATACAACTTCAAACAAGTTTTAACATAAAATTTTTTCAATTTAAATTAGTGAAATTTTTCAAAGATAGGGTCTTAAAAGAATTTTATTACTTTAACTAAGTAGTAACTAAATGCATAAAATCAAACAAATATGCAAATGCAACACTGAACTAATAAATAAAATAAAATATTGGTGTTGAAACAGAAAGGTACTAACCCATGGAGATCGGTATCGACCTCCCCACACTTAAAGATTGCACCGTCCTCGGTGCATGCGAAGATGTGCAAGTGGACGGGTTACTTCAAATGATGCTCTTCTCATCAAAGAATGTGCGTAGGAACTTGTTTGTCTCTCCCATTAAGAAGCTTTTCCTCTCCCTTTGTGGTGGCCATCCTGAAAGAAGAGGGAAAAGAAAAAGTAACCCAAAAAAGATAGAAAATAAATAAATAAAATATGGGTGTTAATGCCAGATAATAAGGGTCTCAATTACATGGTAGCTACAACATGCAAGTGAGAAAACAATAGAAGTACATGGCAGATCAAGAGTGCAAAAATTTGCAACAATGGGAGGAGAGAGTGGGTAATGAAAGACAATGTAAGTTCGTGGCAATGCAAATGAAGTGCAAGTATTATAAAATATTGGCATTGGTAGATAATTAATATCATCCCACAGTGTAAAACAAGTTATTAAGCACCAAAGTAATTCAAGAAAAGATGTAACAGTTGAATAAGAACTTTTAAACACCAAAATTAATAAATTTAAAAAAAATAAAAATATGCAATGAAAAAAAGTATGCAAATAAATTAAATAAAATAGAATGGGAGTGAGAGAAAATAAGAGAGGAAGAAGAAAGAAAAAAAGAAAAGATAAGAGAATAAGGATTCGGAGAAGAAAAGATAAGAAAATTGGCACTAATCTGGATAGGTTGTGCGACGCTGGCGACGCGGTCGCGTGGGTGACGCGGTCGCGTGGTGCGCAATAAGGTTAGGTGACGCGGACGCGTGGGGCACGCGATCGCGTGACTTGATTTGTGCTAGTGGCGCGAGTGCAGCCTCGCGGTCGCACAACTCTCTGTTCAAAACTTAGTATTGCCAAAATCCTGGGTGACGCGATCGCGTGAGTGGCCATCATGGGGATATGACGCGGACGCGTGGGGCACACGTTCGCGTGGTGAGGCTTAGGCTTTCAGCACGATTCCAGCCCAACTCCAGCTCAACTTTCGGCCATGCACCCTTTGACGTCGAAATCTAGGTCACGCGGCCGCGTGGGGCACGCGATCGCGTGGGAGGCCAGTATTCCCCTGCGACGCGGACGCGTCAGCGATGCGGTCACATGGGACGAATTGTGCCACTGGCACGCCTCCAGCCTTGCTCCAGCGTGACTCTCTGTTCATTTTTATTTTCTCTTCTCTCCTTGCGACGCGGACGCGTCGCTGATGCGGTCGCGTCGCGTGCTCGCTTTTTTGTTTTTTATAATCTGAAAAATGCAGAATGCAGTGTTAATATGAATGTGATGCAAAACTCCAGGTTCAATATAACAAAATAGAATAAAATTCAAAAATAAATAAAACTAAGTAATGAAAAGGGAACGATCATACCATGGTGGGTTGTCTCCCACCTAGCACTTTTAGTTATAGTCCTTAAGTTGGACATTTGATGAGATTCCTGCTATGGTGGCTTGTATTAAATTTTAAAATTTTGAATTTTAAATTTTTGAATTTTGAATTTTTGAATTTTGAAATTTGATTTTTTGAAATAAGATAAGATAAAAAAATTTTAAAATAAAAACCAATAACCTCTTAACTTAAGAAAAGGCAAAAATAAAAATAAAAATAAAAACAAATAAACAGGTAAAAGAAAATATTTACAATAACCAATAATAAGGCACACGTTTGCAATTCTCCGGCAACGGCACCATTTTGACGTTGGAATTTTTGCCAGTAAAGAATGTCATAAAAACAGTCGCGTTGTAGATATAGTCTCTAAACCGACAAAAATCCCTTCGTACAAACATTTTGGTTGTCACAAGTAATAAACCCATTTGAAATTGATAACCGAGTATTCAAACCTCGGGTCGTCTTCTCAAGGAATTGCAGGGAAGTATGTTCTTATTATTGGTTATGAAGATTGTAAATTGGGGGTTTTGGAAGTTTGGGCAATGCGCACAGGTATATTTTCGAGTAATAAAAATAAATAAATAACTGTAAAATAAACTCTTGGCAAGGTATGAGAACCGGAAATCCTATCCTTATTATCCTTATCAGATGTGATGAGAATTGGATTTTAATCCCACTTAGTTAAGTCAAGTGGACTAATTAGCTTGATTCTCAAGTCCTAGTCAACTCCTGTAGAGAGACTAGTGTTAGAGCAATCCTAGCTAAAGCAAAATCTGCCAATTTCAACCACTCCTGAGTTTGACAACTCAAGTGTTACCAATTACCTAACCAAAACCAAAAGGAAGAAAATATCTAAATTAAATTAAAAGCAAAGCAATCTTAAATCTGAAATACCTCAAATAAAATTAATTAAGAAAATCGTAACATGAATGTAGCATAAGCCAAATAGGCAACATAACTAATATAAGCATTAAAGTATCTGAACGTAAGAGATAAATATAAAGTAAAAGAACGTTGAACCTCGGATTGAGAGTCACTCCTAAAACTAAGAGAAATCCTAAATCCTAATCCTAAGAGAGAGGAGAGAACCTCTCTCTCTAAAAACTACATCTACTCCTAAAATTGTGAATGTGAGAGCCTCCTTATGAATGGATGCAATCCCCCACTTTATAGCCTCTAATCTGTGTTTTTTGGGCCGAGAACTGGGTCAAAAACAGTCTAGAATTCGCTGGTTTCGAATTTTGTCACGCTGGATTTCCGTCACTGCGACGCGGCCGCATGGATCACGCGGTCGCATCACCTAGCATCAGGAAAACGATAACATATTATATATCAAATCGAAGCCCCGGACGTTAGCTTTCCAACGCAAGTAAAACCGCATCGTTTGGATCTCTGTAGCTAAAGTTATAGCCGTTTGAGTGCAGAGAGGTCAGGCTGAACAGCTTAGCAATTTCTCCAATTTCTTGCATTCCTTCCACTTTTGCATGCTTTCTTCCCATCCTCCAAGCCATTCCTGCCTTATAATATCTGAAAAACACTTAACACACATATCAAAGCATCTAATGGTAATAAGAGAGGATTAATAATAAGCAAATATAAGATCAAAGAAGCATGTTTTCAATTAAAGCACATAATTAGGAAGGAAATATAAAACCATGCAAATAGTATGAATAAGTGGGTAAAGAGTTAATAAAAACCACTCAATTGAGCACAAGATAAACTATGACATAGTGGTTTATTAGTCATCTCATCCCAGATCCTACACGAAATACCACAAAAAAGGTTTAGACTTTTCAGATCTCGGGAATGCTGCCAATTAGTTCTAGCCTCTACCATGAAGGTTCTAATCTCACGGACTCGGTCCATGGATTAGAGACCCAAGAGAATATACTCTGGCTGTCGTCCAATGACTATGTTGAACATCATGTAGACCGCTTGTGGTTGTCAGGCACGCGGATCTTGGCTAAGCGAGTAACGAAGATAGTGGGTGATTGTCATGGGTCACCCCTTCATTCTGACTTAACTGAATTAAGTACGAGAGTTTATCTTGGAGAAGAAGTAAGCGTGAATTAAAAGAGAAACAATAGTACTTGCATTAATTCATGAAGAACAACAGAGCTCCGCACCTTAATCTATGAGGTGTAGAAACTCCACCGTAGAAAATACATAAGAGAAAAAAGTCTAGGCATGGCCGAATGGCCAGCCTCCCAAATGTAACATAAAAGTGAAAAGAGGTTCTAAAGATGGATAAAAGATGGATAGATCTGAATACAATAGTAAAAAGTGCTATTTATACTAAACTAGTTACTAAGGATTACAGAAAATAAGTAACTAAGTGCAGATAGTGCAGAAATCCACTTTCGGGGCCCACTTGGTGTGTGCTTGGGTTGAGCATTGAGCTTTACACATGCATAGGCTTTTTGTAGAGTTAAACGCCAGCTTGGATGCCTGTTTGGGTGTTTAACTCCAGTTCTGGTGCCAATTCTGGCATTTTACGCCAGAAAAGGGTCTCTGGTGGATGTTTAAACGCCTGTTTGGTCCATCAAATCTCAGGCCTATTATACATTGCTGGAAAGCCCAAGATGTCTACTTTCCAACGCAATTGAGATCGCGCCAATTGGGCTTCTGGAACTCCAGAAAATCCACTTCGAGTGCAGGAGGGTCAGAATCCAACAATATCTGCAGTCCTTTCTCAGCCTCTGAATCAGACTTTTGCTCAGATCCTTCAATTTCAGCCAGAAAATACCTGAAATTACAGAAAAATATACAAACTCATAGTAAAGTCCATAAATGTAATTTTTGCATAAAAACTAATAAAAATATAATAAAAAGTAACTAAAACATACTAAAAATTACCTAAAAACAATGCCAAAAAGCGTATAAATTATCCACTCATCAAAGGGTGAACTCTTGTATATATATACTAATCTGCTAGCTAAGAATTATAGAAATATGATAAACTAGTCTTGTAGTGCAAAAATCCACTTATGGGGCCCACATAGTGAGTGCTTGGGTTGAGCTTGAGTATCTCCCACGAGCTAGTTCCCCTTAGGGGCGTTGAATGCTGGCTAAGGACTCCTTTTTGGGTGTTAGATGCCAGCTGCTCCCCTGTGGGCACTGGACGCCAGGAATAGGGTTGGTGGCTGGCGTTGAACGCCAGTTTTAGGCCTTCATTTCCAAATCAAAGTATGCACTATTATATATTTCTAGAAAGCTCTAGATGTTAGCTTTCCATAGTCGTTGAGAGCGTGCCATTTGGATTTTTGTAGCTCCAGAAAAGCTCCTTCGAGTGCATGGAGGTCAGCTCCTGACAACATCTGCAGTCCTTTCTCTGTCTCTGAATCAGACTTTTGCTCAAGCTCCTTAATTTCAGCCAGAAAATACCTGAAATTACCAAGAAACACACAAACTCGAAGTAGAATCCAAAAATGTGAATTTTGCACTAAAACCTATGAAAACTTAGTAAAACTTAAACAAAACATAATGAAAACTATATGAAAATGATGCAAAAAAGCATGTAAAATATCTGCTTATCAGTAATTGAAAGGATAAAATATTCGAGGAGCCTTGAATAACGGATAAAAAAATCGCAGAATAAAAGCGCAACGCTCAGGAACAAGATTACTTGCATGCGAAAAAAACTAAGGTTCATAAACGTATATATATATATATATAGNCATTAAGACATATATATATATATATATATATATATATATATATATATACATGAGGAGAGTCTATTCATATACAACAAAAGATCACAAGTAAGGTCCCAAAATATCCACTTCGCTGCAGAAACTCCAGACGCCTAGCGTGGTGCCTCTCGGCCTGCATCTGAAAAACAACAATATCGTATGGAATGAGAACTGGGGGTTCTCAGTATGGTAAAGGTGCCACGTACATAAGATATAAGGTCATGAGAAAGCCAGAGGCAATCCTAGAACTTCGATACTCAAGTTATAAATCTTAAAGAGCTAAAACAGAAACCATAAGCGGGTGGCCCTCTAAGGTTCTAACTTAACCAAAACTAAACTAAAACACTTAATCTTTCCATCTTTCCTCCGTTTCTCCAACTCCGGTGAATTCGCACAGACAAACAAGCAGACAATGGCAAGCACAGGTAGAATACAAGTAATACAGATAGCAAGTATAACAATTATCATTTTAAAATCACTTAGGCATTCCCAATTAATGCACAAACAAGCAATTCAAACAAATATGCATATAATGCACAATCATTCTTCACAGCCATGGCATCACATATACTTCATGCATTCACATTTTCCACATATAATTCATCACTTTCCAGCCTTACTTCACCCCCAATTTACCACTTTTTATTGGCTCCATCTTATTACAAGGCATACTATTAAGATCTAGGGCTAAAAGAATGACAATAAAGGTTTAGAGGTTTGAAATTAAGCTTTAAAACACAAAATCCATATTTGCTGAAACAGGGGCCACTCGTATGCATGAGAGTGCAATTTGCCCATCACGCGTACGCATTACCTCGTCCACGTACGCAAGTACGCTGGACAAGAATCAAACGTCGACATATGAAGCCCCAAGCTCGCGTACGCAAGGGTCTCTTTTTGCCCATGCTTACGTATGTAGCACATGCCCGTGTACGCATGCATGCCAAAGAAAAATGCCCATCCGCGTATGGAGGGGTTTGCTACGCATGCATTGCAAATTAGTCAAAAATGGCTAAGTCTGCAGAATTTCAATTTTACATTCCGAACTTTCGACGGACATAACTTTCTCGTTTCAAAACATTTTTCATCCGTTCTTCAAATAGCATAAACTTTATGAACCCAATTTTCATATGAAATAGGTTTGAAACAATTTAGGGGTCTGAAAGCCGAGTTATGGCTAGCTGAAGTTTGGCCAAAAATCAAATTTACACAAAATCCTCAAACTCTATTTTCATTAAAAACCAAACTCAATCCCAACCTCCTAAAGATATATTCAGCACGGCAACATACCATATCACACTAACACATCATTAAAAATCTCTACATCATACCACAATCAATCATACCTCAATATTACACAATTTTACACCTAAATTTCTTAGTTTAATCAACAAGATTATCAACAATCCATCATATATGTATTATCAACATCATCAACATGTCAATCATTATTCAATCACCATTTTAGCATTCTATTTCCACCACAACAATGATCACCAAGACATGCTCAATCCATATCATCAATCAATATCACAAGTGCTAAACATTCAACATACTTAATCCTTCCAACCTATCCTATGGTCCTCTAGCCTATGTTTTCACAAGACATTATATATTAAATACGAGAAACCTAAACCATACCTTGGTCGATTTCCTCCTATAACCCAAGGGCACAACCAAAATGTTCAAAACTCAGCCCCAAGAATCCAAAGCAATGACACCCAAAGCTCCACCAAGACTTCAATTTACATACTTACACACCTAATATACATAATCATATATACATACCCAAAACTCAATACCTAACACATTCAATCAAGGAATTAACTAGAGTTCTAGGATTCTCACCTTACTCAAGCTCTAATGAAGCAAGATTAAGTGTTTCTTCCATGATAATTCGAATCTAAACACCAAAATTAAATAATTTTCAACAACTTTGCTCATGAATTTTGAAACTGGAAATGAAGAAATTGAGGAGAAAACATGACTACCTTACCTTACAATGTTCTTGGCTTTGTAGAGCTTGACACTGCGAAAAGATATAGTGGTTTTATTATGTGAGTGAGGGTTTGGTTATAGAAGAGTGTTCTTCCCCCTTTTGGTGAGTCCCTAGCGTGTTTGCATGCTGAAAGAGGAGAGAATGAGCTTCATCTCATTTGTTTAATGAGTTGGTTGGGCCCACAGGCCCGATTTGACTGGTTCGGCCCGTTTGGCCCAATCTTAGGCCAAATTCTTTGAAATTAGTGTCAAAATTCAAATTTTAATTAGCTCTATCTTATAAAACTATAAAATTCACATTTTTAATTTTTTTATTAAAATTTAATTTACTAACTAATGATTTGCTAATTTCACGGGGTTTACATCCAATGCCACCATTGTTGCCACAGTCACCATCACCTCTGCATGTGAGAAAGGAGAGAGAGAAAACAAGATAGAGGGAAAGGGGAGAGAGGCGATGAGGAGGGGAAGGAGAAGGTTGTTCTAGTGCCGTCGTTCGTGCCCTTCGTCACCGTCACCGTTCTGCACGGTGTCTTCAGCACTGAAGTCATCCGCTACCACCGTCGAGCTTTGTTGGAGTTGGTGCTGCTTTTGGAGGTTTGGAGGGAAGGCTTGCTAAATTCTGCCTCTGCTCCTAGCTCTCGCAGCTGCTAGAGCCTCTGCTGCCATCAGAGTGCTGTTCGGTTGATGCTGCTTGGTGCACGAAATTGTGATCTCAATGGCACCAACAACTTGGTACGCACAATTGTAATCTCAATTATTCTTCACAACTCCGCACAACTAACCAGCAAGTGCACCGGGTCGTTGGTGCACGAAATTGTGATCTCAGGCAATGGCGCCAGAAACTCTGTACGCAAGTCTTAATAAATTGTTTTTCATTCACAACTTCGATACAACTAACCAGCAAGTGCATTGGGTCGTCCAAGTAATAAACCTTACGTGAGTAAGGGTCGATCCCACGGAGATTGTTGGTATAAAGCAAGCTATGGTCACCTTATAAATCTTAGTCAGGCGGATATAAAATAGTTATGGAGTTTTCGAACATAAATAATAAATAGATAGAAAATAAGGATAGAAACACTTATGTATATCATTGGTGAGAATTTCAGATAAGTGTATAGAGATGCTTTCATTCCTCTGAACCTCTGCTTTCCTGCTGTCTTCATCCAATCAGTCTTACTCCTTTCCATGGCTGGCGAATGAATATCTTAGAAGCGGAATAAGCTGAATTGAATGGAAAAACAGTAGTACTTTGCATTAATCTTTGAGGAACAGCAGAGCTCCACACCTTAATCTATGGAGTGCAGAAACTCTACCGTATGAAAATACATAAGTGATAATGGTTCAGGCATGGCCGAATGGCCAGCCCCCATGAAAGTCTAAGATAGCATAAAACTGATCAAAGATGTCTAATACAATAGTAAAAAGTTCTATTTATAATAAACTAGTTACTAGGGTTTATAGAAGTAAGTAATTGATGCATAAATCCACTTCCGGGGCCCACTTGGTGCGTGCTTGGGCTGAGCTTGAATGTTACACGTGTAGAGATCAATCTTGGAGTTGAACGCCAGTTTGTAACGTATTTCTGGCGTTCAACTCTGGCTTGTGACGTGTTTCTGGCGTTTAACTCAAGACAGCAGCGTAGAACTGGTGTTCAACGCTCTTTTACGTCATCTAAACTCGGCCAAAGTATGGACTATTATATATTTCTGGAACGCCCTGGATGTCTACTTTTCAAAGCAATTAGAAGTGCGCCATTTTGAGTTCTGTAGCTCCAGAAAATCCACTTTGAGTGCAGGGAGGTCAGAATCCAACAGCATCAGCAGTCCTTCTTCAACCTCTGAATCTGATTTTTTCTCAAGTCCCTCAATTTCAGCCAGAAAATACCTGAAATCACAGAAAACACAAAAACTCATAGTAAAGTCCAGAAATGTGAATTTAACATAAAAACTAATGAAAACATCCCTAAAAGTAACCAGATTCTACTAAAAACAGTGCCAAAAAGCGTATAAATTATCCGCTCATCACAACACCAAACTTAAATTGTTGCTTGTCCCCAAGCAACTGAAAATCAAATAGGATAAAAAAAAGAGAATATACTATAAATTC
>NC_029793.2:71172552-71180549 GCF_000816755.2 Arachis ipaensis
CTTTTTGAGGAACCAATGATGTCCTTGAGTTCTTCTATGTCTCTTCCTTGTCTTTGTTGTTCCTCCCTCATTGCTTTTTGATCTTCTCTTATTTCATGAAGGATGATGGAGTGCTCTTGATGTTCCACCCTTAATTGTCCCATGTTGGAACTTAATTCTCCTAGGGAGGTGTTGATTTGCTCCCAATAGTTTTGTGGAGGAAAATACATTTGAGGCATCTCCGGGATCTCATGGTGATGAGCTTCATGCATCTCTTGAGATCCATGAATGGGCTCTCTTGCTTGCTCCATCCTTTTCTTAGTGATGGGCTTCTCTTCCTCAATGGGAATGTCTCCTTCTATGAAAGCTCCAGCTGAGTAACATAGATGGCAAATAAGATGAGGAAAAGCTAGCCTTGCCCCAGGAGAGCGCTTTTCGGCTATTTTGTAGAATTCAAGGGAGATGACTTCATGAACTTCTACTTCCTCTCTAATCATGATGCTATGAATCATGATGGCCCGATCCACAGTAACTTCAGATCGGTTGCTAGTGGGGATGATGGAGCGTTGGATGAACTCCAACCATCTATTGGTGAAGAGTTTTGGAGAAGAGTGTTTATGGGATTGTGTGAAAGAGGGGTGAGAAGAAGTGAGTGGAGGTAGGTGGGGATCCTGTGGGGTCCACAGATCCTGAGGTGATCCTGTGGGGTCCACAGATTCTGAGGTGTTCAAGGATTTACAACCTTGCACCAAATTAGGCATGCAAAATGCCCTTACACACAACTCTGGGTGTTCAGCGCCAGATTGGTGCTTGTTCTGGGCGTTGAACGCCCATTTGTTGCCCATTTCTGGCGTTGAACGCCAGAACCATGCTTGTTCTGGGCGTTCAGCGCCAGCTCTTCTCCAGGGTGCAATTCTGGCATTCAAACGCCCAGATGCTGCCCATTTTGGGCATTCAGCGCTAGAACCACGCTCTGTTCTGGCGTTGAACGCCAGTGATGAGCGGATAATTTATACGCTTTTTGGCATTGTTTTTAGTATGTTTTTAGTAAGATCTAGTTACTTTTAGGGATGTTTTCCTTAGTTTTTATGTTAAATTCACATTTCTGGACTTTACTATGAGTTTGTGTTTTTCTGTGATTTCAGATATTTTCTGGCTGAAATTGAGGGACTTGAGCAAAAATCAGATTCAGAGGTTGAAAAAGGACTGCTGATGCTGTTGGATTCTGACCTTCCTGCACTCAAAGTGGATTTTCTGGAGCTACAGAACTCGAAATGGCGCGCTTCGGCCTTTACATCCCTGCTGATTTCATAGTCTTGGATACTGGAAAGGAAGAGGATGAATCCATCATCCTAGGAAGACCTTTCCTGGCCACAGCAAGAGCTGTGATTGATGTTGACAGAGGTAAAATAGTCCTTCAATGGAATGAGAACTCCCTTATATTCAAAACTCAAGGATCTCCCTCTGCAACCATGGAGAGGAAGCAGCAAAAGCTTCTCTCCAAGCAGAGTCAACCAGAGCCCCCACAGTCAAACTCTAAGTTTGGTGTTGGGAGGCCACAACCAAACTCTAAGTTTGGTGTTGAACTCCCATATCCAAACTCTAAGTTTGTGTTGGAGAGTTTCAACAAAGCTCTGCACATCTGTGAGGCTCCATGAGAGCCCACTGTCAAGCTATTGACATTAAAGAAGCGCTTGTTGGGAGGCAACCCAATGTTTATCTAATTCTTATTTTTATTATTTTTCATGTTTTCTTAGGTTCATGATCATGTGGAGTCACAGAATAAAAAAAAATCAAAAACGGAATCAAAAAAACAGCAGAAGAAAAATCACACCCTGGAGGAGCATCTGTCTGGCGTTCAAACGCCAGAACAGAGCATAGTTCTGGCGCTGAACGCCCAGAATGGGAGCATCCTGGCGCTGAACGCCCAGAACAAGCATGGTTCTGGCGTTCAACGCCAGAAATGGCAGCAAAGGGGCGTTGAACGCCCAAAATGGGCACCAACCTGGCGCTGAACGCCCAGAGTTGTGTGCAAGGGCATTTTACATGCCTAAATTGGTGCAGGGATGTAAATGCCTTGACACCTCAGGATCTGTGGACCCCACAGGATCCCCACCTACCACATCATCTCTCTTTCCATTCATGATCATCCCTTCTGTTATCCATTTACCACTCACATCCATACACCCACTACCTTCAAAATTCAACATCTCTCCCCCACCCAATCCCACCCATATGGCCGAATACACACTCCCATCCATCTCCTCTATATCTTCTTCATTCTTTCTTCTTTTGCTCGAGGGCGAGCAACATTCTAAGTTTGGTGTGGTAAAAGCATAGCTTTTTTTGTTTTTTCCATAACCATTGATGGCACCGAAGGCTAGAGAAACCTCTAGAAAGAGGAAAGGGAAGACAAAAGCTTCCATCAAGGGTCTATAGCTCAGTGGTAGAACATTTGACTACAAATCAAGAGATTCCTGAGATACCTTAGGGGATACATTTTCTTCCACACAATTATTGGAAGCAACTAAAGGGTGGAACATCAAGAGCACTCCATCATCCTTCATGAAATCAAAGAAGATCTAAAAGCAATGAAGGAGGAGCAGCAAAGACAAGGAAGAGACATAGAAGAGCTCAAGGACATCACTAAGGTGGACTCATTCCTTGTTCTTACTTTCTCTGTTTTTCGTTTTCTATGTTATGTGCTTATCTGTGTTTGTGTCTTCATTACATGATCATTAGTAGTAGTAACTTTGTCTTAAAGATATGAATGTCCTATGAATCCATCACCTCTCTTAAATGAAAAATGTTTTAATTCAAAAGAACAAGAAGTACATGAGTTTCGAATTTATCTTTGAACCTAGTCTAATTATATTGATGTGGTGACAATGCTTCTTGTTTTCTGAGTGTATGCTTGAACAGTGCATATGTCTTTTGAAGTTGTTGTTTAAGAATGTTAAATATGTTGGCTCTTGAAAGAATGATGACTAGGAGACATGTTATTTGATAATCTCAAAAATCATAAAAATGATTCTTGAAGCAAGAAAAAGCAGCAAAGAACAAAGCTTGCAGAAAAAAAAAAGAAGAAGAAAAAAATAGGCAAAAAAAAAAATTAAATAAAACATGAAAGAACAAGAAAAATAAAATTAGATAAATAAAAATTGGGTTGCCTCCCAACAAGCACTTCTTTAATGTCAATAGCTTGACAGTGGGCTCTCATGGAGCCTCACAGATGTTCAGAGCATTGTTGAGACTTCCCAACACCAAACTTAGAGTTTGGATATAGAAGTTCAACACCAAACTTAGAGTTTGGTTGTGGCCTCCCAACACCAAACTTAGAGTTTGACTGTGGGGGCTCTGGTTGACTCTATTTTGATAGAAGCTTAATGTGCCTCTTTTCCATGTTTACAGAAGGGTAACTGATGAGCGGATAATTTATATGCTTTTTGGCATTGTTTTTAGTATATTTTTATAAGAATCTAGTTACTTTTAGGGATTTTTTTAATAGATTTTATGTTAAATTCATATTTCTGGACTTTACTATGAGTTTGTGTGTTTTTCTGTGATTTCAGGTATTTTCAGGCTGAAATTGAGGGACTTGAGCAGAAATCAGATTCAGAGGTTGAAGAAGGACTGCTGATGCTGTTGGATTCTGACCTCCCTGCACTCAAAGTGGATTTTCTGGAGCTACAGAACTCGAAATGGCGCGCTTCTAATTGCGTTGGAAAGTAGACATCCAGGACTTTCCAGAAATATATAATAGTCCATACTTTGGCCAAGAATAGACGACGTAAACTGGCGTTCAACGCCAGCACTCTGCCCAAATCTGGTGTCCAGCGCCAGAAAAGGATCCAAAACCAGAGTTGAACGCCAAAAATGAATCAAAACCTGGCGTTCAACTCCACAAATGGCCTCTACACGTGCAACACTCAAGCTCAGCCCAAGCACACACCAAGTGGGCCCCGGAAGTGGATTTATGCATCAATTACTTACTTCTGTAAACCCTAGTAGCTAGTTTATTATAAATAGGACCTTTTACTGTTGTATTAGACATCTTTGGACGCCTAGTTCTCAGATCAGAGGGGCTGGCCATCTCGGCCATGCCTGGACTCTCACTTATGTATTTTCAACGGTAGAGTTTCTACACTCCATAGATTAAGGTGTGGAGCTCTGCTGTTCCTCAAAGATTAATGCAAAGTACTACTGTTTTCTATTCAATTCATCTTGTTTCGCTTCTAAGATATTCATTCGTACTTCAATCTGAATGTGATGAACGTGATAATCATCATCATTCCCTATGAACGCGTGCCTGACAACCACTTCCGTTCTACCTTCGACTGAATGAGTATCTCTTAGATCTCCTAACCAGAATCTTCGTGGCGTAAGCTAGAATGATGGCGGCATTCAAGAGAATCCGGAAAGTCTAAACCTTGTCTGTGGTATTCCGAGTAGGATTCAATGAATGAATGACTGTGACAAGCTCTAAACTCGCGATTGCAGGGCGTTAGTGACAGACGCAAAAGGATAGTAAATCCTATTCCAGCATGATCGAGAACCGACAGATGAATAGCCGTGCCGTGACAGGGTGCGTTGACAATTTTCACTGAGAGGATAAGATGAAGCCATTGACAAGGGTGATGCTTCCAGATGATTAGTCGTGCCGTGATAGGGCATTGGATCATTTTCCCGAGAGATGACCGAAAGTAGCCATTGACAGTGGTGATGTATCACATAAAGCCAGCCATGGAAAGGAGTAAGACTGATTGGATGAAGATAGCAGGAAAGCAGAGGTTCAGAGGAACGAAAGCATCTCCATTCGCTTATCTGAAATTCCTACCAATGAATTACATAAGTATTTCTATCCCTATTTTATTATATTAAATTTGAAAACACCATTATCAATTTATATCCGCCTAACTGAGATTTGCAAGGTGACCATAGCTTGCTTCATACCAACAATCTCCGTGGGATTCGACCCTTACTCACGTAAGGTATTACTTGGCCGACCCAGTGCACTTGCTGGTTAGTTACACGGAGTTGTGAACCATGGTCTTGGCATCATGTTTTTGGCGCCATTTCCAGGGAAAGAAAGAGCAATGAATTTTACATAATTAAAGTGTAATCACGGTTCCGCGTACCAAGTTTTTGGCGCCGTTGCCGGGGATTGTTTGAGTTTGGACAACTGACGGCTCATCTTGTTGCTCAGATTAGGTAAGTTTCTTTTTGTTTTGTTTTCAAAAATTTTTCAAAAATCTTTCAAAAATTTCTCATCTGTTTTCGAAAAAAAAAATGTTTTCAAAAAAAATATATTTTTCTTCAGAATTTTTAAGAATGAATTCTAGTGTTTCATGAAGCATGTTGAAGCCTGGCTGGCTGTAAAGCCATGTCTAATTCCTTTGGGAATGAGTATGTCAGGCGTGTCATGTCTGAATTACATGCTGAAGCTTGGCTGGCCATTGGCCATGTCTAGTGTTTTGGACCGGAGCTTTCATTGAAAGCTTGGCTGGCTCATGAGCCATGTCTAATTCCTGGACTGAAGCTTTAGACTAAGAATGCAAGATTCCTGGAATTCATGTTAAAAATTTTGGAATCCTTATTTTTTTCTTTTTCATATAATTTTTGAAAAAATCCAAAAAAATTAGAAAATCATAAAAATCAAAAATATTTTTCTGTTTCTTGTTTGAGTCATGAGTCATGTTATAAGTTTGGTGTCAATTGCATGTGCATCTTGCATTTTTTTTTCGAAAATTCATGCATTCATAGTGTTCTTCATGATCTTCAAGTTGTTCTTGGTAAGTCTTCTTGTTTGATCTTTGCATTTGCATGTTTTGTGTCTTTTCTTGTTTTTCATATGCATTCTTGAATTCTTAGTGTCTAAGCATTAAAGAACTCTAAGTTTGGTGTCTTGCATGTTTTCTTTGCATTAAAAATTTTTCAAAATTGTGTCTATGATGTTCATCTTGACATTCATAGTGTTCTTGGTGTTCATCTTGACATTCATAGCATTCTTGCATGCATCACATGTTTTGATCTAAAAATTTCATGCATTGCATCTCTTTAGTGTTTTTCTCCCTCATCATAAAAATTTCAAAAAAAATCAAAAAAATATCTTTCCCATTTTCTCTCATCAAATTCGAAAATTTGGATTGACTTTTTCAAAATTTTTAAAATCAAATTGTTTCTCATGAGTCAAATCAAATTTTCAATTTGAAAATCTATTTCATAGTCTTAGATACTGGGAAGGAAGAGGATGAATCCATTATCCTAGGAAGACCTTTCCTGGCCACAGCAAGAGCTGTGATTGATGTTGACAGAGGTGAAATAGTCCTTCAATGGAATGAGGACGCCCTTGTGTTTAAAACTCAAGGATCTTCCTCTGCAACCATGGAGAGGAAGCATGAAAAGCTTCTCTCAAAGCAGAGTCAACCCAAGCCCCCACAGTCAAACTTTAAGTTTGGTGTTGGGAGGCCACAACCAAACTCTAAGTTTGGTGTTGAACTCCCATATCCAAACTCTAAGTTTGGTGTTGGAGAGTCTCAACAAAGCTCTGCACATCTGTGAGGCTCCATGAGAGCCCACTGTCAAGCTATTGACATTAAAGAAGCGCTTGTTAGGAGGCAACCCAATTTTTATTTATCTAACTATATTTTTCTTAGTTATATGTCCTTGTAGGTTCATGATCATGTGGAGTCACAAAATAAATATAAAAATTGAAAACGGAATCAAAAATAGCAGAAGAAAAAATCACACCCTGGAGGAGCATCTGTCTGGCGTTCAGCGCCAGAACAAAGCATGGTTCTGGCGCTGAACGCCCAAAATGGGCAGCTTCTGGGCACTGAACGCCAGAACAGGCATGGTTCTGGCATTCAACGCCAGAAATGGCACACAAATGGGCGTTGAACGCCCAAAATGGCCACCAACCTGGCGCTGAACGCCCAGAGTTATGTGCAAAGGCATTTTTACATGCCTAATGGGTGCAGGGATGTAAATCCTTGAACACCTCAGGATCTGTGGACCCCACAGGATCCCCACCTACCTCCACATACTTCTTCTCACCACTCTCTTTCACACAACCCTTCACCAATCACCTCAAACTCTCTTCCCCATCACCTCTTCACCACTCACATCCATCCACTCTTCCCCATAAACCTACCTCATAAACTCCACCTACCTTCAAAATTCAAAACCAATTTCCCACCCAAACCCACCCATATGGCCGAACCTTAACCCCCCCTCCCTTCCCTATATAAAGCCCTCCATTCTTCATCAAATTCACACAACACACCCCTCTACACACTTCTTGGCCGAAACACATCACCTCCTCCCTCTCCTCCATTTCTTCTTCTTCTTCATCTATTCTTACTTCTATTGCTCGAGGGCGAGCAATATTCTAAGTTTGGTGTGGCAAAAGCATACGCTTTTTGTTTTTCCATTACCATTGATGGCACCTAAGACCAGAGAATCCTCTAGAAAGGGGAAAGGGAAGACAAAAGCTTCCACATCCGAGTCATGGGAGATGGAAAGGTTCATCTCCAAAGTCCATCAAGACCACTTCTATGATGTTGTGGCCAAGAAGAAGTGATCCCTGAGGTCCCTTTCAAACTCAAAAGAAATGAGTATCCGGAGATCCGACATGAAATTCAAAGAAGAGGTTGGGAAGTTCTAACAAATCCCATCCAACAAGTCGGTATCCTAATGGTTCAAGAGTTCTATGCTAATGCATGGATCACCAAGAACCATGATCAAAGTAAGAACCCGGATCCAAAGAACTATGTTACAATGGTTCGGGGGAAATACTTAGATTTTAGTCCGAAGAATGTGAGGTTGGCGTTTAACTTGCCCATGATGCAAGGAGATGAACGCCCCTACACTAGAAGGGTCAACTTTAATCAAAGGTTGGACCAAGTCCATATGGACATATGTGTAGAAGGAGCTCAATGGAAGATTGACTCAAAAGGAAAACCGGTTCAACTAAGAAGACTGGACCTTAAGCCTGTAGCTAGAGGATGGTTGGAGTT
>NC_029793.2:71190665-71191648 GCF_000816755.2 Arachis ipaensis
TCTTCAGAAGATGCCTCTTGAGTACTGTTGGACATTCCATTCAGTCCATTCAGACTCTGAGAAATCATATTGACTTGCTGAGTCAATATTTTATTCTAAGCCAATATGACATTCAAAGTATCAACTCCCTTCTTAATCATATTGACTTGCTGAGTCAATATTTTATTCTAAGCCAATATGACATTCAAAGTATCAATTTCAAGAACTCCCTTCTTCATAGGCGTCCCATTACTCATAGGATTCCTCTCAGAAGTGTACATGAACTGGTTATTAGCAACCATGTCAATGAGTTCTTGAGCTTCTGCAGGCGTTTTCTTTAGGTGAATGGATCCACCTGCAGAGGTATCCAATGACATTTTAGCCAATTCAGATAGACCATCATAGAATATATCCAGGATGGTCCATTCTGAAAGCATGTCAGAAGGACATTTTTTGGTCAGTCCTTTGTATCTCTCCCAAGCTTCATAGAGGGATTCACCTTCTTTCTGTCTGAAGGTATGTACATCCACTTTAAGCTTACTCAGCTTTTGAGGAGGAAAGAACTTGGCTAAGAAAGCCTTGACCAGTTTATCCCAAGAGTTCAGGCTATCCTTAGGTTGAGAGTCCAACCATACTCTAGCTTTGTCTCTTACAGCAAAAGGGAAAAGCATGAGCCTGTAGACTTCAGGATCTACTCCATTAGTCTTAACAGTATCACATATCTGCAAGAATTCAGTTAAGAACTGAAAAGGATCTTCAGATGAAAGTCCATGAAACTTGCAGTTCTGCTGCATCAGAGAAACTAATTGAGGTTTAAGCTCAAAATTGTTTGCTCCAATGGCAGGAATGGAGATGCTTCTTCCATGTAAATTGGAATTAGGTGCAGTAAAGTCACCAAGCATCCTCCTTGCATTATTATTATTTTTGGCTGTCATCTCCTCTTCTTGTTCGAAATTTTCTGAAAGGTGCTTGCTGGATTGTTGTAATTTAGCTTCTCTTAATTT
>NC_029793.2:71191798-71196988 GCF_000816755.2 Arachis ipaensis
CTCCAGACAGCAGCATAGAACTGGCGTTCAACGCCCTTTTACGTCGTCTAAACTCGGCCAAAGTATGGACTATTATATATTGATGGAAAGCCCTGGATGTCTACTTTCCAACGCAATTGGAAGCGCGCCATTTTGAATTCTGTAGCTCCAGAAAATTCACTTTGAGTGCAGGGAGGTCAGAATCCAACAGCATCAGCAGTCCTTCTTCAACCTCTGAATTTGATTTTTGCTCAAGTCCCTCAATTTCAGCCAGAAAATACCTGAAATCACAGAAAAACACACAAACTCATAGTAAAGTCCAGAAATGTGAATTTAACATAAAAACTAATGAAAACATCCCTAAAAGTAACCAGATTATACTAAAAATATACTAAAAACAGTGCCAAAAAGCATATAAATTATCCGCTCATCAGTCATCCAAGTAATAAACCTTACGTGAGTAAGGGTCGATCCCACGGAGATTGTAGGCTTGAAGCAAGCTATGGTCATCCTTGTAAATCTCAGTCAGGAAGATTCAAATAGTTATGAGGTTTTGATAATTAAAATATAAATAAAATATAAAATAGAATAGAAATACTTATGTAATTCATAGGTAGGAATTTCAGATAAGCGTCTGGAGATGCTTTGTTGCTTCAGAACCTCTGCTTTCCTATTGCCTTCTTCCAACCATGCGTTACCTCCTTCCATGGCAAGCTATATGATCCTCTCGGATGAAAACAAATCCATCTGCACTGTCACCGCAGGGCTAATCATCTGTCAGTTTCCGCTAGCGTCGGAATAGGACCATTGTCCTTTTGCACACTGTCACTTTTGCCCCACATTCGCAGGTTTGAAGCTCGTCACAGTCATCCCTTCCCAGATCCTACTCGAAATACCACAGACAAGATTTAGACTTTTCAGATCCCAGGAATGGCTGCCAATAATTCTAGCCTATACCACGAAGGTTCTAATCTTAGATTAGAAACCCAAGAGAACGTACTCCAGCTGTCGTCCAATGACTACATTGAATATCATGTAGATCGCTTTGTGGTTGTCAGGCACGCGACCTTGGCTAAGCGAGTAACGAAGATTGGGTGATTGTCACGGGTCACCCCTTCATTCTGACTTAACTGAATTAAGTACGAGAGTATATCTTGGAGAATAAGTAGGCTTGAATTGGATAGAAAAACAGTAGTAATTGCATTAATTCATGAAGAATAGTAGAGCTCCACACCTTAATCTATGGGGTGTAAAAACTCCACCGTTGAAAATACATAAGTGAAAGGTCTAGGCATGGCCGTGAGGCCAGCCCCCAAACGTGTACAAAGGTGTATGATAGCATAAAACTTATCAAAGATCCCCCAAAGATCAAAGATGGTCAAAAGACCTAAAGGTGGTCAAAAGACCAAAGACGATAAAATAAATCTCTAAAAGTATTTTTTTATACTAAACTAGTAGCCTAGGGTTTACAAAAAATGAGTAACTAAGTGCAGATAGTGCAGAAATCCACTTCCGGGGCCCACTTGGTGTGTGCTTGGGCTGAGCATTGAATCTTTTTCGTGCATAGGCTGTTCCTGGAGTTAAACGCCAGCTTTAGTGCCAGTTTGGGCGTTTAACTCCAATTCTGGTGCCAGTTCGGGCGTTTTACACCAAGATATTTTAGGCTGACTTTGAACGTCAGTTTGGGCCATCAAATCTCGAGCAAAGTATGGATTATTATATATTTCTGGAAAGCCCAGGATTTCTACTTTCTAACGCAATTGAGAGCGCGCCAATTGGGCTTCTGTAGCTCCATAAAATCCACTTCAAATGCAGGGAGATCAGAATCCAATAGCATCTGCAGTCCTTTTTCAGACTCTGAATCAGATTTTTGCTCAGGTCCCTCAATTTCAACCAGAAAATACCTGAAGTCACAGAAAAATACACAAACTCATAGTAAATTCCAGAAATGTGATTTTTGAATAAAAACTAATAAAAATATAATAAAAAGTAATAAAAACATACTAAAAACTATGTAAAAATAATGCCAAAAAAGGTATAAATTATCTGCTCATCACTGCTGCTGCTGTCAAAGATGTTGAAGCTACTGTTGCTGATGCGAGTTAAAAATAAAAATGGGTTCGGCGCATTTGATTTCCTTGGATTGTAACATCGAGGTAGGGGTTTTAATTTAAAATTAACCGTTTTCAATTTAAGAATGCCCAAAAGTATAGTAGATAATTGTAAATATGTTAATGATTATAATGTTATTGAGTTTAGAATTTTGGCTGTGAATGATTGGCTATGATTGTGATTGAATTTTTGGTTGTGGAAGTAAATGGTAATTGATTTTGGTGTTAGTATGATGATGATTAAGTACATGTGAATTGAAATTCGTGCTTATGTGCCTCTTGCAAGATTGTTTGGGATTGAATGCTTGTCGGAATTCTTATTTCTACTTAATAGCATTGTGATTGGTTGCTGAATCAAATTATAATGAGTACTTTATGAAATGGAGGTTCGATGAATATTAAATAGATTGAGTTTGGATGTCTAAATTGAGTTCCTAAAATTGATTCCTTAACTAAAAGTAGTAGTTTTGAGGGTCTATAAATGATTTTACAATGATTTGAATCATATGGTCATAAAATATGTTGATTATTGAGAACCTTTTGTTTGATAAGTGCTTATAAAAGGCTGGTAAACTATTGAAAATTTATGAAAGTGAGGGAGCCCGTAAGGGTGGTGAAGTCAAATTGTAAGGGAGGTTCTGTCCGAGTTCTTGTAAAAATATACAATTTATAGGCTTATTTTGAAAAATGATTCTATGTTGGAAAAGATCTGGTTTGCACATTTACTCATATTCAGAAAAAGGTTTTGTATTGAAAGTTTGAGAAATACATTTATATTAAGGAGTTACTTGGATTTGTAACCGTTGGAAAGAGTTTGTGAAAATTTGGGTTTGATTTATTGGTAATGAATTAAGAGTTAAAAATGATTTTGAAAATTGAAAACAGTTTGGTTAGGATCCTTGAAGGATGGCAAAGCCCAAATTTTAGAGAAAATGCTGCAAAATTTTTTATAGAACTCCGAGGCTTTGTGTAATGCGTTATTTAAAAGAAAATTTGACTTAAGAATCATATTATTTGATTTTAATTTATTAAGAAAAGTATTATGTTTTAAGTTTAGTTTATTGAGAAAAGATTTTGTTTTAAGTTATGATTTGAATTCGGTTTATTAAGAAAAGAAATTTTTTATTCTTGACTAAACGTTAAAGAAGCTTGGATACATATAAACTAACATTTTGAGGTTACGATTGATGAATGACTAAAAGTGAATCTTTCTGGTGATACAGAGGTGTGAATAATTATATGGTAATGCGGAGGTGTGATTAATTATTTCGTGATGCAGAGGCATGACAAAAAGAAAAGGAATGAGAAACTATGAATGAAAAAGATAATTGAGAATTGGTTGTTTGATTAGGCTTTCTGCTAAATGCTAATACGGGAGCGCCCTTCTAACTGATTAAGGTTGCTAATGCGGAAATGTCTGCTTGACTGATAGCCTGTTTCTCACTGTGATGCACATTAGAGATGCTAGCAAAAATTATTACGATTATGATTTGGCCTAACAAACAGGGGTAAACCCGTGATGCCGAGGTATCCTGACTGACATGGGTTCGCCCATGATGATACCAATGTGCTTGACTGACATAGTGGAAAAACCATATTCGGGGTTCGTCCTGGGTAACGTCGGGTTGTGGGTAGACAATCGATGCACGAGCTCATGGCTTGCATAGGAAAGGCATTCATCATATGCATTGTGTGAATTGCATGAGTTCCTATGTGCTGTGCTGTATTATTTGTGAATTTTCTTATATTTGATTTATGCGTAAATTTGTTGTGTACTTGTATTGTGTGTGTGCTTATGCTTGTTGGTTTCTGTATATGTCAGGCATTAAGATAACTGAGAACTGATCATTGGAACTCAAAACCGAATGAGGTGACTGGAATTTGCTTAAAATGATTTAATTTACAGAGAACTAACTAAAGTCTTTAAAGTGAGTTTTAAAGAATTCTACAGGTAATTATTTTAAACTTATAAAGTAATTATTTGTAATTTATTTCTTTACTCTCACGACACTCATTGTCCATACTGAGAACCTGCGAGGACGATGTTCTCACCTCTTATAGGTTATCTTTTTCAGCGGCAGGTTCAAGAATCCTAGGCGCAGAGTCGCGACCGAACTATAGAGTTTTATGTATATATGTATTCATATTTTTTATATTTGGTTCAGTCTTAGGTTTTATTTTTTTCCTCGTCGTTTTTTGTTTTGGTTTTTAGAGGAGTAGCACTTGTATTTGAAATTCTTTGAATAAGACTATGTATATAATGCTATGTGAATAGATATATCTTTGTGATTAAATAATTGAAAGTACATACTCTTCGTTTTCTTGATTAAAATTTCGGTTTGTATTCGCGAAGACTCAATATTAAATAAAGATAGTATAAAATAAAAAAATTTAGAAATAAATAACGCCTGAAATTTTAGTATGATCATGAGGTGCTAAAAGTTAGGATGTTATAAGATGGTTATGTGACAAAATATCTCTTTTCTTTCTTTCTCCAAAAGGGTTCAGTCACATTGAATTAAAGGGGAAGAATGCTAATTGCATGACACTTATTTAATGAAACCAAATGAGGTGTCAGGGTTTTAATATGATCTACGGTTCTCTCTTGGCTTCGGCCAAAAATGAATGAAATCAAAGGAATAATAATAATTAGTGGTGATGCTATGTTTAATAAGATGTCATTCTTTAATGTGATTCCATGTTTCAATTCTTTTCTTTTTCCAAGGAATGGTTCAGCTGATTATAATGAATGGTGATTAGAGAAGGAGTTTAATTTTGTTAAATTAAGGGGTTGGGTGTCACGCTCGTGTGCTATTGAGTCAGTAGTTCAAGTTATAATTATTTTAATTAGATAATTATGATAACTGGATATATATATGAGTTACTAATATAAATAATATTAGTAATTTTATTTTGATGGAGTATTAGCAAATTTAAGTTTATCAAAAAATACCGATAAATTACTTTATCAGTAAATATCGAATTTGATAATAATGATAATAATATTATCCAAGCTCTATTATAATTAGAGCAAGTAAAATCAATAAATAACATAATAATAAAAATATATTACTATTTATTTTATTTTTGAGTTTAAAAA
>NC_029793.2:71197032-71197352 GCF_000816755.2 Arachis ipaensis
TTTAAAAATATTATTTTAAAAAATCTTGTATTATTGCAAAAATTAAGGTTGTTAAAGCTACAGTTGGAGGTTGTACAAAATTAACTCAAAAATTTATCAATTATCGTCAATAATTAACTCAAAAAAACCACCTCCCCTGTAAACAAGAATCATTAATCAAGGAAGAAAACGTTAGTGACGCGAAAAGAGAACCGCTACTGTGTGAATGCCCAAGCCAACGTGAGTTTTCAGCATCGAAAAAGGCGGTGAGGGTGAGTGTGGGTACTTGGTAAAGCTATGAACTCTGATTTTGATTCCTTAATGTATGCGACTTTAGAGAG
>NC_029793.2:71197588-71200135 GCF_000816755.2 Arachis ipaensis
GTCCAGCGGCGAAGAAACCCTCTGGTTGACGAAGAGTAGCTCGACAATTGAGGAGACAAGAGTGAGAGGCAAGGATGGGGCTGATGAAACGCGTTTTGGGTGATACTGCTCTGAATTCTCTGATAATGTTTAGGGTTAGATTTGTGACAGAAAGAAGGGTAAGGGGTTCTATTGCGTTTCTGTCTTTTTTTTATTATTATTTTGAGATCCAAATGGCACCGTTTGGATGTTTAGGCTAGCGAATCGGGAACTGCAAAAATTAGGCTGATTCTATCAATTTACTGGTTAACTATCGGTTTGGCCAATTTTTTACTAATTTTTACAGAACAGTTTTATATATCAACCAAACTAGCCAAAAGAAGGTTCTCAATTAATCCAATCGAACCGATCAGTTTAGTCCAATTTTTAGAACCATGTGAATGATAACTACCTTTCTACTTTCAAAAAAAAAAATCAATCTCAAATTTTATGTAAATCAAATCCCAAAAAGCTCTCCCTCTGTATTCTTAATTATTATATCTACAACTATACGATTTCTCTTCCAAATGAAAATAAAAAAATCTTATATCATTAACTCTAAAATTATCTCAAATCACCACAACACATTTTATAAAAAAATTCAAATATCTTAAATTCGATTGGTCTATATTTATTTATTGAAAATAAAAAAGATAAAAAAAATGTTAATTTATGACTTACAAAATAAAATAATAAATAATAAATCAGTCTCAATTTGTTGATTATACATGTTATATGTTTGATATTTGGATGTTATATGCAAGGACGAAACTACGTATAAAATAGGGGAGGCAGTGGCCCCCCAAAAGAAAAAAATTTATTTACAAATATAATAAAAAATAAAAGAATGCCTCTTACCCCTTAAAATAATGTCTAGTCTTTTCCTCTTTTAAAAAATGTATGGTTATCCGTAATTCTCATTCAATGCAGCAAAGAATAATTAAAAAGTTGTGTTATTTAGGCTATGGGTCATATACTTAGTTAAAAAAAATCTTAATTTATATTAGAAATAAAGAATTTGAAAGGGAAGTAACAACAAGCCAACAAATTACTTCTTCCATTCTTTCCTCTTTTTTCAATTAGAAAACAAAACATCATTCGATATTTTTATTATTATTACAACTTAGAAAATAATAAATAGCCTTTGGTCTTCCATTATCATCTCTCATTTTTCTTTTTTTTATAAGTTATTTTTTATTTATTTTTTTTGAATAATTTATATATTTATTTATTTATCTAGTTTATAATCTTATAATATTAATTTAGGTTTTAAAAAAATTAAAGATGATGATCATGTAATTATAATGCTATCTTTGTATTATTTTTAATTTCTCATTATTAATTGTTTGTGACATTGATATTATTGATTTACAAAAATTAAATAAATTGAGTTTAGTTAAGTTGCATAAAGTTTTTCTTATTATCTATGTAAATTCTCAATAATAAATGATTTTGAATCAAGGAAAAAATGTCGAGCTCAATTGTGTATGTAAATTACAAATTTTAACTTATTTCAGCTCTAATAATATTATTATTATTAATTTTTTCATTGCATAAGTTATGGTTGTGATTTAAATTATTTACCTGAAGCATAATACATTTTTTTAATAATTTTGTAGAAAACGTCTAAAAAGAAGTAGAATAGTATTTGAAGATTCTAAAAGCAAGTATATAACTATATTTACAATATTTAAAATTAGTTTTGAGATATTTATGTTTAATTATTTTAATATACGATATGTTCAATGATCTTATAAAAAATTAATTCTAAGCCTAAGTTGTTATTTTTAATTAAAATAAAAAACTAAAAAAAATATTGGCCCCTTACTAAATATTGTCTAGCTTCGTCCTTGGTTATATGTATGAAATTATGCATGTTAAATTATAAATATTTTAACAACTTCTATTATACAACTCATATTTTTTTTATAAAAAATATTATAAAATAAAAAATATAAAATGAAAAAAAATTAAAAACTCAAGATTGTCAAATATGTTACCTTATCCAAAAAGCCAAAGACGAGTTTGACCTGATCTATCATAAAATAGTTAATTATAGATATTATATGTATACAATTATCAAATTATGAATGTTATGGATATAAAATTATAGATTTAAATATAAAATTATGAATGTTATTTGTGTGAGATTATAAATGTTAATAAGTTAAAGATATTTTCATAAATTTCACTATACAACTTATAGTTTAACATACAAATCGTTATAAAATAAAAAATAAAAAATGAAAATTGAAATATGAAAGAAAATAATAGAATAATTGATACTTGAAAGGGATGACTGTAAATGAATAAATAATAAAAGAACAAAGATTGAAAAAAATAATAACCAATTAAATGAAAAAATAAAAACAATGCTTATAAAAAAAATTATTATACCAGAATAAAAATTTAACACTTATAGAAATTGAAATGGATGATAATTTTTTTTTCAATTTAACAATATATGTTGTTTTCTTCCTGGGTACTAAAACTTACATTAAAGGTATGACTAATAAGTTTTTGTATTTA
>NC_029793.2:71200144-71202599 GCF_000816755.2 Arachis ipaensis
AAACAACCGTATAAGAATCACAAGGGAAAAAAAAAAAAAGAAAGCAGCTACTGTAAGTGGTTTGGGTATTTAGAGAATTAAATGAGACGATAAACAATTACAATTTGCGATTTATACTTCTCTGTACCTTTTACAACCATAAGTAATTGAAAGTAAAAGTCAAGTCCTAAGCTAAAGATGGATGAAACTTATCTACTCGTAATCGGTGATGTCTTGTGGCCTTGAAATAACTTGCATTTTAATGCAAGACTCCGAATTTTTCTATATACGAATTCAATTGACACCTGTGAGAGGAAGTTTTGAGAACAAAAGTAAATGAAGAGATAAAGGTAATTTAAGGGAAGAAAAAATTTGAAAGGGGAGAGAGGAGTGTGGTGATGATTAGATCAATATATGTTCTAATCATAGTTAGAAATGGAGCCAACAATAAAACATGGGTAGGCTCCAATAAAAAACCCAAATAGGGTGGATAACCTCATCTTCTTTCTTTACTTTTCTCTCTTTCTTCTTCTTTGTAGGTGCATCTCTAGTAATATCCCTTAATGCATAGCATCTGATTGCATTACAGCACAAGCAACAGCTTGAGCCCAATGCCTTAACTTAGTCTTGACCAATTCAGGGTCATCCCCTGCATTCAACAAACAAATACTCTCATTAAAAAAAAGTTGTGTAGCATAGGATATTCAATAACTTGGCAACAAATTTGTAGCATTGAAAACGTACGTAAGCAAGGAAATAATGATGTATGTTCCTAAAGGCTGATTAAGGTGTACATATAATTATGTATACTAATAACTTTTCTCTTCTCTTGCCATTAACAATGCTTTTAAAATTTCTCTCTCTCACCTGGGCTACAAATCTTCCATGAGTCATCACTTTTTGGGCTATCGAATGACGAAGAACGAGCGCCGAGGGAAGAACGGCTAGTACTAGGGGTGGAAACATTACTCGGGGTGGAAGCAGGACTAGGCGACAACCTCCGATTCACGGCGAAATAGAGGTCAAGTGCAGGCAAGGTATTGCAAAGCCTTTGACCATCTTCCTCATTGAATCCAAACCCCAATTCTATGCACCCTTTGAGCTCATAAAGGTCTTCATCCATGAGATCATCGCCAGAATCTTGAACAGAACTCCTCATACGCTCGAGCCGACGCTTTCTTTCCCAGGCGATGTCCCTGGGCGTCTCAACCATTGATAGCTGCTTGGAAAGGCACTTTCGGTTCTTCCAAGCCATTGGTGCCAACAACATGTTTTGCAACTCGTCCTCTGAATCCAACGGCGATGATGTAGATGAGGACGATGATGACACCGTGCCATGTTGTCCCTGCCCTTGGTTGTTAGTAGCCATGCACAAGGAACAAAAGACCTTAATTATTACCTTTCTTGAAGGTCAAGAAAAGAAAATGTGCTTGAACCACAAATATGGTTCAACAATATATTATAAGGTGTTTGGTGGCAACGACAGCAGCAGTAATGGTGGCTAAGGCAGCAAAGGGCCTGCACACCCCTCCCTGCCTTGCATGCGCCACCGCGTATGGTGTTTGGAATCGAAATTGATTAAGCAATCAAGGAAGATCATTTCAAGAAATGATGCCAAATAGTGTAGTCTATTAATGGTATGTTTAGATTTTTGGTCTGTGATATTCCACCGTCCATTTGCAACCGCAAGTAGCAACAATTTAGGGGCAAGATGAGTAATAATTAGTAGGATATTGTTTTGTATGTTATGCTTGGTCTAAGGGTTGTACCAACATTCAGGTAAAATATGTCATAAACCAATATATTGTTATGCCTTAAACAAATTATATAACATAACTCTAAAAAGAAAAAACGAAAAATACTATAGGACTATCAAAATTTTTTGTTTTTGGTCATTTGTAAATGATCAATATTTAAAAGTATAAGATCAAGTATGTTGTTAGATTACTATATTAAAAGAATTAGATTAAAAAAATTGAATTAATAATTAAGTGATGACTAAAAATAATAAATTCTGATAAATCTCTAATATTTTTCGTTCAGTTAAATTAGTCTAGTGGCTTAATAATTGATAACCGAAAATTTTTTGTCGAAGCAAAATGAGGAGAAAGAGAAGAAGCATAAGAAGAAGGAAAACAATTTAGTTGAACTTGATTACAAAAGTAACTTGTTTACTTAGTACTTTTCTTTGTTATATATCTTTCTGGAAGCAAGTAATGTTGTTATTTTGTTGGTAAGTGTAAATGTATTGCCACTATGAACTAGTTTCACTAAAGCACATACAGTCTGTCACTAATATGCGCAACAACAATCGCAAATCGTTCTCACAACGATTATCTCCCTTGTTGAACAAAGATAGAAAAGATTCATACTAGCAAAATATTCTGAGAGGAGATTTTGGTCAAATCTAGTGTATTTCTTTTCAACTTGCAAAAATCTCTTATATTAAATTCAATTATAAAAAATATTCTGTATT
>NC_029793.2:71202643-71204782 GCF_000816755.2 Arachis ipaensis
ATGTGATTTTAATTTTAATAATACTTTTAAAGTTTTATAGCCATTGTAAATTCATAATTATCGTAGTCATAGTTAATCTTGATATGTTTTGTTATGAAATAATGTTTAATGAGTAATATTGTACATCTAAATCTTTTTATAAATTAAGTTTAATCAAGTTAAATAATAAGATTTAGAATAATGCTACTTATAAATTATTTTTATTATGTTACACTAATTTAATTTAACTTGGTTAACAAAATCACTTAAATGTGTAGTATTATTCATATTTTAATATCGTTGATGATATCAACTATGAATTATATCTATAATTAGCAATTATAATTATTGTCTAGATACATTATCGTTTATTTATGTAATAAAGCCAAATGCATTGTACTCATACTAATGATGATAAATCTAATTTCAAATAACAAGACATTATTAGACAAATTTTAAAGAAGACAACAGGTATGTTTCGCTTTCAAAATGGTTTGTAAGTAAGTGTTTACTCTCAGTCTCTCATGCATATTTAAAATGTGTAGAGATATAAAAAAGAGAGTAAATTATGCTTTTGTATGTCCCTCTTTTTCTTTTTCTTTCCTTTTTGTATATACTCTGTATGTTATATTGTTATACACTTTTTTATTCTATAACCTAGTGTAAATTTTGTAAGTAGAGCTCACAATAGATAAATTAGGATAAGATTTAACTTTACATTAATTTTATTTGTAAGTTTATCAAGGTTCGAGTAAGTAGAATAAGGTTCTCCTTAAACTCCAATCTTATCTTACTTTCGTCTTGATTCTTATAATAAATTATCATTTGTACCCATAAAAGATATAGATACTGATAAATATACTCATATAAAAATAAAACGACAATTATAATTACAGAAGATGGCTTTCGTGTGCCAAGAGTACCCAGACGTTGGTTACACAATTGATCCGTTAGAATATTCTTGGCATACAAAAACTATCTTCCGTGAATATAATTATCGTTTTATTTTTATATGAATACATTTGTCAGCGTTTATATTTTTTATGGATACAAATAGTAATTTATTCTTACTTAATTATAAATTTAACGACGTGGAGTTGTCGTATATCTATCGCAAATGCAATTAACACTAACACTATTTGACGCTAAAGCTTACCAAGAGTTAGGCCATTGATGAATATCACCCTAAAAAAGTAACTTTTTTATCGACAACCTTGCTAACAACTAATGAGTATTTTAGAGACCGATTTAAAAAATTTTGAGATTAAAAGGCTCAAATCTTGTTGTAGATAATTTTAAATTGAAATTTAATACTATCAAATTAAAGTTTGATCAAAAGATTACCACAATTAAAAACAATACTGGAAGTTTAATCCCACATCGTACTCTCTGAAATTACAATATGATGCATAATCATTGGTTATTATTGTAATTAACGGAAATTAAAATGATAGAAAATTAAAAGCACAATTAAAGACTAGATAACAAGAAAGTAGAGTAAAGGGCAATCAAAGGAACTAACTGAATATCAAGCAAATATTAAATTGCAATAGTAAAAATAACAACTACACTAAAAAACAACCAAATTGAACTAAGAGTAATTAAGATAATTAACTAAAGAAAAAAAAAGAATGAATTTAAACTCTAAAAATTCTTGACAAGAGTTAGGGATTAAGAATTATCATCCTTGTCATTAATCACAAACATAATAATTATAAAGAGTCAACCTAATTAGTTAAAATTGAAGAAAATCAATTTGACATAATTAACCCTAATTTACAAATAATAACTAACTTACTAATTAAATTTAATAAAAAATTAGCGTTAGTAAAAATAAGGTTAATCAACAACTCTAAATTATCAATTCAATTGGAACATTAGTGACTCGAGATTAGCCAAATTCTTAACCTAAACTAAGAATGAAAATCTATTCTATATTTAATTGAGATATTTTATCAAACACATTGAAGGCATGAATATAGAACATTATAAATTGTAACAATTAGTAAAAATTAGAATTATCTACTATAAGAATTCAACAATAACAATTCAAATAAGCAACAATATAACATAAAACATCATATTTATCACTAGAAATCAAGAATTCAACATAGGTTTATAAATTAAAATAACAAAATAAAGAAAATAGCAAAAGATTTT
>NC_029793.2:71205688-71227950 GCF_000816755.2 Arachis ipaensis
ATAAAAATTACGAATTTTTTTTAAATAAAATAAAAGTTATTATTTCCCATAACATATGATTCGAGCTTTACTTTTCGGGATCCATCTTTTTCTTTAGGTTGTAACAAATTCGCCCATTGGATCGGCGATCTTGTGCCACTTTTCCGAAATTCATCCAACATATAGGCAAACTTTTTTCCACATCACTAAAGTTCGCCCTTCGCCCAAGCGAACTTCTCCCCACCCTAAACAGAGAGCACCTCCTATAAATCACAAATTAGGAAGTAGTATTCATTTATCTCTACAATTATCTC
This sequence comes from Arachis ipaensis, assembly GCF_000816755.2. Taxonomy (NCBI): domain Eukaryota; kingdom Viridiplantae; phylum Streptophyta; class Magnoliopsida; order Fabales; family Fabaceae; genus Arachis; species Arachis ipaensis. The sequence continues at coordinate 71,205,982 of NC_029793.2, forward strand.
TGATTTCACTTCTTATTATTCTAGTTCTTGTAAAGTCTCGGATTTTTGGAAAATTAAATTAGGAGTTATTTGAGATTTATGATGTTTATTTATGACTTTATTTTTAGAAAATTATCTTATAGAAAGGTAATTAAAGCAAAGAGATTTTGAACCTTATTTTATGAATAAAGAAAAAAAATATTTTGATTATCTCTAAATTCTATTGAATCAGTATTTATTTGAAAATATTTTACAAGTTGATAATTAAATGATATTTTTAAAAATAATTATTGATGGGTTAAATTTAGTTTAAGATTATTATTATTCTACCTTTTTATTTTTATTAAAATTCTTACTCTACTAAATCCCAAAATTCCCAAAACAAACCCTAATTTACACTCACTAACCCTAACTCTAACACAACACACTCTCATTTCACACACACTCCCTTATCGCTATCACCCCTCACCCCTCAGTACCCACACACGCAAAAGAAAAAGAAAAGAGAAGAGAAGAGAGGGAGAAACTGAAAGGAAAGAAGAAGGCGAAGAAAGGGAGGAGAGGAAAAGGATGATGCTGACGGGGCTAGGAGCCATCGTTGAAGTTGCTGTTGCAATGCAAGAGGGAGAGAGAGAGGGAGCTCGCGCAACCGTGCTCCTTATAGCCGCCACTATGTCGTTGAGAGGAGAGAGTTCACAGAGAGAGGGAGGCCATTCGCATCCCGTCGCTGACACTAGAGGGTGGCCATTTACGCTTTATCACCGTCGTCGAACTACATGCGACCGCCGTCGCTGAGTTGTGTGCCGCCAGCAGAGCCATTCCTTACTAGCACTGCTACTGGTGGTTGCCTCTATTTCTGGTATGAGCACCCTGTCAGAGCTCTGTCACGATTCTGCTCTTTGGAAGTCGTCACCGGAGCAGCCGCTACTGCGCCATCCTTTGGTTTCTTTTTGGTGCAGTTTGTATTGAGAATTGTTGAGCGTTCAGGATGATCTGATTTATATCTATATGTGGGAAATGGTTTGATATTAAAGCAGTTGATGAGAGATGTGGGTTTGATTTATATTTATATGTCAAATTATCAAACAAGTTGTGGATGCGTGAGAAAACAAAAGAAAAAGCAAGAAAAGAAACTTACTTGGAATACTCAATGGAGGGTACGACACCAAGAAAAGAAACTTACGGCATTCGTTGCTTTTGCCTTTGCTCAATCCATCAAGTTCTTCACTACCTGGTTCGTTTTCCATTTCTCTCCCTCCCTCTCTCTCTAATTTCGACGAATCTAATGCACACCAGGCGCGTCGAAGCTGGCGATTCGCGAATCCAGGGAGGCTTGAGGGTTCCACAACGATGACACGAATGGCGAGAAGTTTCAGGCTTCGAGACAAGCTCTAGGGACAACCCAATAGACGATAATGACGGACGGTGGGTGATGAGCGAATAATTTATACGCTTTTTGGCATTATTTTTACATAGTTTTTAGTATGATTTAGTTAGTTTTTAGTATATTTTTATTTGTTTTTAAATAAAAATTATATTTCTGGACTTTACTATGAGCTTGTGTGTTTTTCTATGATTTCAGGTAATTTTTGGCTGAAATTGAGGGACTTGAGCAAAAATCTGATTCAGAGGCTGAAGAAGGACTGCAGATGCTGTTGGATTCTGACCTCCCTGCACTCGAAGTAGATTTTCTGGAGCTACAGAAATCTAATTGGCGCGCTCTCAATTGCGTTGGAAAGTGGACATCCAGGGCTTTCCAGAAATATATAATAGTTCATACTTTGCACGAGTTTTGATGATGCAAACTGGCGTTTAAACGCCAACTCCCTGCCCTATTCTGGAGTTAAACACCAGAAACAGGTTGCAAATCAGAGTTAAACGCCAGAAACAGGCTACAACCTGGCGTTTAACTCCAAAAAGAGTCTCTACACATGAAAGCTCAATACTCAGCCCAAGCACACACCAAGTGGGCCCGGAAGTGGATTTCTACATCATTTACTTATCTTATGTAACCCTAGCTACTAGTTTAGTATAAAAACTACTTTTAGTGATTTATTTCACATCTCCGGTTAGTCTTTGACTAATTTTCTGTTCTAAGATCACGTTTAGGGGGCTGGCCGTTCGGCCATGCTTGAACCTTCATCACTTATGTATTTTTCAACGGTAGAGTTTCTACACACCATAGATCAAGGTGTGGAGCTCTGCTGTTTCTCATGAATTAATGCAAAGTACTATTGTTTTCTTATTCAATTCAAGCTTATTTCTATTCTAAGATATCCGCTTGTACTTCAATATGATGAATATGATGATCCGTGACACTCATCACTATTCTCAACCTATGAACGCGTGCCTGACAACCATTTCCGTTCTACCTTAGATCGAGCGTGTATCTCTTAGCCTCCATTCCGAAAGATCGGAGTCTTCGTGGTATAAACTAGAATTATTGGTGGCCATTCCTGAGATCCGGAAAGTCTAAACCTTGTCTGTGGTATTCTGAGTAGGATCTGGGAAGGGATGACTGTGACGAGCTTCAAACTCGCGAGTGTTGGGCGTGTGACAGACGCAAAAGGATCAATGGATCCTATTCCAACATGATCGAGAACCGACAGATGATTAGCCATGCGGTGACAGCGCATTTGGACCATTTTCACTGAGAGGACAGGAAGTAGCCATTGACAACGGTGATGCCCAACATACAGCTTGCCATGGAAAGGAGTATGAATGATTGGATGAAAGCAGTAGGAAAGCAGAGGGTCAGAAGGAACAAAAGCATCTCCATAGGCTTATCTGAAACTCTCACCAATGAATTACATAAGTATTTCTATCCTATTTTATATTTTAATTATATTTTAATTATCAAATCTCCATAACCATTTGAATCCGCCTGACTGAGATTTACAAGGTGACCATAGCTTGCTTCAAGCCGACAATCTCCGTGGGATCGACCCTTACTCACGTAAGGTTTATTACTTGGACGACCCAATGCACTTGTTGGTTAGTTGTGTGGAGTTGTGAAAAGAATTTGAGATTATAAACGTTCTTACCAAGTTTTTGGCACTGTTGCTAGAGATCACAATTTCGTGCACCAAGTTTTTGGCGCCGTTGCCGAGGATTGTTCGAGTTTGGACAACTGACGGTTCATCTTGTTGCTCAGATTAGGTAATTTTATTTTAATTTTAAGTTTTTATTTTTAAAGCTTTTTATTTTCGAAAAATTTTCAAAATTTTTTTTTATTTTGTTCTTCAGAATTTTTAAGAATGAATTCTAGAGTTTCATGATGATTTGTTGAAGTCTGGCTGGCTGTGAAGCCATGTCTAAATCTTTTGGACCGAGGTTTCAACTTATCATTACAAGAGTCCTTGGACTCCCATCTGATCAGCTGTTGTATGCCTGATTTGTATGCTGAAGCTTGGCTGGCCATTGGGCATGTCTAGTGTTTTGGACCGGAGCTTTTATTGAAAGCTTGGCTGGCTAGTAAGCCATGTCTAATTCCTGGACCGGAGCTTTAGACTAACATTACACGATTCCTGGAATTCTTATTAAAAATTTTGAAATCCTTATTTTCTTTTTCAAAATAATTTTCAAAAAATCTAAAAAAATTAATAAAATCATAAAAAAATAAAAAATTTGATGTTTCTTGTTTGAGTCTTGTGTCAGTTTTTAAGTTTGGTGTCAATTGCATGTGTTTTAATTTTTCTTTAAATTTTTGAAAATTCACGCATGTGTTCATCATAATCTTCAAGTTGTTCTTGATGATTTTTCTTGTTTGATCTTTGCATTTTCTTGTTGTGCATCTTTTCTTGTTTCTCATATGCATTTTCAATTTGTTAGTGTCTCAACATTAAAAATTTCTAAGTTTGGTGTCTTGCATGTTTCTCTTTTCTTAAAAATTTTCAAAAATAAAGTTCTTGGTGTTCATCTTGACATTCAAAGTGTTCTTGCACGCATTGTGTATTTTGATTCATAATTTTCATGTTTTGAGTATTTTTGTTGTTTTTCTCTTTCTTCATTAAAAATTCAAAAATAAAAAAAATATCTTTCCCTTTTTCTCTCGTAAATTTTCGAAAATTTGGTTTGACTTAGTAAAAAAGTTTTTAAAATTTAATTGTTTCTTATGAGTCAAGTCAAATTTTCAATTTAAAAATTCTATCTTTTTCATTTTTTCTTTCATATTTTCGAAAAGTTCAAATTGATTTTCAAAAATCTTTTTCTTATTTTGTTTCATAATTTCAAAATCTTTACTAACAATTAATGTGATTGATTTAAAAATTTTTAAAGATTGTTACTTGCCTATTAAGAAAGGTTCAATCTTTAAATTTTAGAATCATATCTTTTTGTTTCTTGTTAGTCAAGTAATCAACTTTAATGTTCAAAATCAAATCTTTTTAATTTCCTTTTCAAATCTTTTTCAAATTAAATTTTCAATCATATCTTTCAATCATATCTTTTTCAAAACTTAATTTCAAAATCTTTTCTAACTTCTTATCTTTTTAAAATTGATTTTCAAAAATTTTTTTCAATTAACCACTTAACTTTTTGATTGATTTTTTTTAAAATTCCTATCTTTTTCAAAACCATCTAACTACTTTTCTCTCACTAATTTTCGAAAATCACTAACCTCTTTTTCAAAATTTCTTTTCATTAACTAATTGTTTTAATTTTTAATTTTAATTTTACTCCTCTTAATTTTCGAATTCTAACTACATTTTTTAAAATAAAAATAAAAATATTTTTCCTTTTAGTTTAAATTAAATTCGAATTTTCTCCCCCCTCTCTCACCTCCTTCTATTTAATTATTTACTAACATTCCTCTTCTACTCATAATTCGAACCCACTCTTCTCTTCTGTGTTCAAATTTTTTCTCTTCTCCTTCTTCTATTCTTCTCTCCTTATACTTACATAAGGAATCTCTATACTGTGACATAGAGGATTCCATATTTTTTTCTGTTCTCTTCTTTTTCATATGAGCAGGAACAAGGATAAGAACATTCTTGTTGAAGCTGACCCTGAACCTGAAAGGACTCTGAAGAGAAAGCTAAGGGAAGCTAAGGCACAACTCTCTGGAGAGGACCTGACATAAATTTTTGAAAAAGGAGGAGACATGGCCGAACCTAATAACAATGGTGGAGATGCAAAGAAGATGCTTGGTGACTTTATTGCACCCTCTTCTAACTTCTATGGAAGAAGCATCTCACTTCCTGCAATTGGAGCAAACAACTTTGAGCTTAAGCCTCAATTAGTTTCTCTAATGCAACAGAACTGCAAGTTTCATGGACTTCCAACGAAAGATTCTCATCAGTTTTTAGCTGAATTCTTGCAAATCTGTAACACTGTCAAGACCAATGGAGTTGATCCCGAGGTCTACAGGCTTATGCTTTTCCCTTTTGCTGTAAGAGACAGAGCTAGAACATGGTTGGGTTCACAACCTAAGGATAGCCTGAACTCTTGTGATAAACTGGTCAGTGCCTTCCTGGCCAAATTCTTTCCACCTCAAAAGATGAGCAAGCTTAGAGTGGAAATCCAAACCTTCAGACAGAAGGAAAGAGAATCCCTCTATGAAGCTTGGGAAAGATACAAGCAACTGATCAAAAGGTGTCCTACTGACATGCTTCCAGAATGGAGCATCATAAGTATATTCTATGATGGTCTGTCTGAGTTGTCAAAAATTTCATTGGACCATTCTGCAGGAGGATCTCTTCACGTGAAAACCCCTGCAGAAGCTCAGGAACTCATTGAAATGGTTGCAAATAACCAGTTCATGTACACCTCTGAGAGGAATCCTGTGAACAATGGGACGCCTCAGAAGAAGAGAGTTCTTGAAATTGATACTCTGAATGCCATATTAGCTCAGAACAAAATATTGACTCAGTAAGTCAATATGATTTCTCAGAGTCTAAATGGATTGCAAGCTGCATCCAATAGTACTAAAGAAGCATCTTCTGAAGAAGAAGCTTATGATCCTGAGAACCCTGCAAAGGCAGAGGTGAATTACATGGGAGAACCCTATGGAAACACCTACAATCCTTCATGGAGAAATCATCCAATTTTCTCATGGAAGGACCAACAGAAGCCTCAACAAGGCTTCAATAATAATGGTGGAAGGAATAGGTTTAGCAATAGCAAGCCTTTTCCTTCATCTTCTCAGCAACAGACAGAGAATTCTAAATAGAGCCATTCTGGCCTGGCAACCATAGTCTCTGATCTATCCAAGACCACACTAAGTTTCATGAATGAAATAAGGTCCTCCATTAGAAATTTGGAGGCACAGGTGGGTCAGCTGAGTAAGAAGATTACTGAAACTCTTCCCAGTACTCTCCCAAGCAATACAGAAGAAAATCCCAAAAGAGAGTGCAAGGCCATAACCATGACCAACATGGCCGAACCTGGATAGAGTGACGAGGACGTGAGTCCCAGTGAGAAAAGCCTCATGGGACGTCCTCTGGATAGAAAGGAGTTTCCCTTTGAGGAACCAAAGGAATCTGAGGCTCATACAGAGACCATAGAGATTCCATTAAACTTTCTTCTTCCATTCATGAGCTCTGATGAATATTCTTCCTCCGAAGAGGATGAAAACATCACTGAAGAGAAAGTTGCTAAATATCTAGGAGCAATCATGGAGCTGAATGCCAAGTTATTTGGTACTGAGACTTGGGAGGATGAACCCCCCTTGTTAACCAATGAACTGCATGCATTAATGAGGCAGACATTACCTCAGAAGAAAACGGATCCCGGAAAATTATTCATACCTTGTACCATAGGCACCATGACCTTTGAGAAGGCTCTATGTGACCTGGGGTCAGGGATAAACCTCATGCCCCTCTCTGTAATGGAGAAATTGGGAATCTTTAAGGTACAAGCTGCAAGAATCTCACTAGAGATGTGGTGCACGAAATTGTGATCATCAATGGCGCCAAAAACTTGGTATGCACAATTGTAATCTCAACTCGTTATCACAACTTCGCACAACTAACCAGCAAGTGCACTGGGTCGTCCAAGTAATAAACCTTACGTGAGTAAGGGTCGATCCCACGGAGATTGTCGGCTTGAAGCAAGCTATGGTCACCTTGTAAATCTCAGTCAGGCGGATTCAAATGGTTATGGAGAATTGATAACTAAAATATGAATAAAACATAAAATAGGATAGAGATACTTATGTAATTCATTAGTGAGAATTTCAGATAAGCGTATGAAGATGCTTTGTTCCTCCTGAACTTCTGCTTTCCTATTGCCTTCTTCCAATCATTCATACTCCTTTCCATCACGAGTTTGAAGCTCGTCACAGTCATCCCTTCCCAGATCCTACTTGGAATACCACAGACAAGGTTTAGACTTTTCGGATTTCAGGAATGGCCACCAATAATTCTAGCCTATACCATGAAGGTTCTAATCTTAGATTAGAAACCCAAGAGATACACATTCAAGCTTGATTGCATGTAGAACGAAAGTGGTTGTCAGGCACGCGTTCATAGGTGAGAATGGTGATGAGTGTCACGGATCATCACATTCATCATGTTGAAGAACGAATGGATATCTTGGAGAAGAAGTAAGCATGAATTGAATAGAAAAATAATAGTACTTTGCATTAATTCATGAGGAACAGCAGAACTCCACACCTTAATCTATGGTGTGTAGAAACTCCACTGTTGAAAATACATAAGAACAAAAGGGTCTAGGCATGGCCGAATGGCCAGCCTCCCAAAGATGAAAAGGTATATGAAAGTATGATCAAGTGTGTAAAAAGTATATGAAAGTCCATGAAATACAATAGCAAAAGGTCCTATTTATAGAAAACTAGTAACCTAGGGTTTACAGAAATGAGTAAATGATGCAAAATCCACTTCCGGGCCCACTTGGTGTGTGCTTGGGCTGAGCATTGAATCTTTCACGTATAGAGGCTTTTCTTGGAGTTAAACGCCAGCTTTTGTGCCAGTTTGGGCGTTTAACTCCAGCTTTTGTGCCAGTTCTGGCGTTTTGACGCCAGAATTTCTTTGCTGACTTGGAATGCCGGTTTGGGCCATCAAATATTGGGCAAAGTATAGACTATTATATATTTCTGGAAAGCCCAGGATGTCTACTTTCCAATGCAATTGAGAGCGCGCCAATTAGACTTTTGTAGCTCCAGAAAATCCACTTCGAGTGCAGGGAGGTCAGAATCCAACAGCATTTGCAGTCCTTTTTCAGCCTCTGAATCAGATTTTTGCTCAGGTCCCTCAATTTCAGCCAGAAAATACCTGAAACCACAGAAAAACACACAAACTCATAGTAAAGTCCAAAAATGTGATTTTTATTGAAAAACTAATAAAAATATAATAAAAACTAACTAAAACATACTAAAAACATACTAAAAATAATGCCAAAAAGCGTATAAATTATCCGCTCATCACAACACCAAACTTAAATTGTTGCTTGTCCCAAAACAACTGAAAATCAAATAGGATAAAAAGAAGAGAACATATAATGAATTCCAAAAATATCTATGAAGATCAGTCTTAAATAGATGAGCGGGGCTATTTGCTTTTTGCTTCTGAACAGTTTTGGCATCTCACTTTATCCCTTAAAGTTCAGAATGATTGGCTTCTATAGGAACTCAGAATTCAGATAGTGTTATTGATTCTCCTAGTTCAGTATGTTGATTCTTGAACACAGTTACTTTATGAGTCTTGGCCGTGACCCTAAACATTTTGTTTTCCAGTATTACCACCGGATACATAAATGCCACAGACACATAACTGGGTGACCCTTTTCAGATTGTGACTCAGCTTTGCTAGAGTCCCCAATTAGAGGTGTCCAAAGCTCTTAAGCACACTCTTTTTGCTTTGGACCACGACTTTAATCGCTCAGTCTCAAGTTTTCACTTGACACCTTCACGCCACAAGCACATGGTTAGGGACAGCTTGGTTTAGCCGCTTAGGCAAGGATTTTATTCCTGTGGGCCCTCCTATCCACTGATGCTCAAAGCCTTGGATCCTTTTTATTTTACCCTTGCCTTTTGGTTTAAAGGGCTATTGGCTTTTTCTGCTTGCTTTTTCTTTTTCTCTTTTGTCTTTTTTTTTCTTTTTTTTTATATTTTTTCCTACAAGCTTTTCACTGCTTTTTCTTGCTTCAAGAATCATTTCTATAATTTTTCAGATTATTAATAACATTTCTCCTTTTCCATCATTCTTTTAAGAAACAACAATTTTAACATTCATAAACAACAATTTCAAAAATATGCACTGTTCAAGCATTCATTCAGAAAAACAAAAGTATTGCCACCACATCAAAATAATTAAACTGTTTTAAAATTCGAAATTCATACACTTCTTTTTCTTTTTCAATTAAAAAAATTTTTTATTTAAGAAAGGTGATGGATTCATTTTCATAGCTTTAAGGGATAGACACTTAGACACTAGTGATCATGTAATAAGACACAAACATAAATAAACATAAAGCATAAAAATTCGGAAAATAGAAAATAAAGAACAAGGGAATTAAAGAACGGGTCCACCTTAGTGATGGCGGCTTGTTCTTCCTCTTGAAGATCTTATGGAGTGCTTGAGCTCCTCAATGTCTCTTCCTTGCCTTTGTTGCTCCTCCCTCATGACTCTTTGGTCTTCTCTAATTTCATGGAGGAGGATGGAATGCTCTTGGTGCTCCACCCTTAGTTGTCCCATATTGGAACTTAATTCTCCTAGGGAGGTGTTGATTTGCTCCCAATAATTTTGTGGAGGAAAATGCATCCCTTGAGGCATCTCAGGGATTTCATGATGAGGAATTTCCTCATGCTCTTGTCCATGAGTAGGATCTCTTGTTTGCTCCATCATTTTCTTAGTGATGGGCTTGTCCTCATCAATGAGGATGTCTTTCTCTATGTCAATTCCAGCTGAATTGTAAAGGTGACAAATAAGATGAGGGAAGGCTAACCTTGACAAAGTAGAGGACTTGTCCGCCACCTTGTAGAGTTCTAGGGATATAACCTCATGAACTTCTACTTCCTCTCCAATCATGATGCTATAGATCATGATAGTCCGGTCTATAGTAACTTCAGACCGGTTGCTAGTGGGAATAATTGAACGTTGGATGAATTCCAACCGTTCCCTAGCCACAGGCTTGAGGTCATGCCTTCTTAGTTGAACCGGCTTCCCTCTTGAATCTTTCTTCCATTGAGCGCCCTCTTCACAATTGTCTATGAGGGCTTGGTCCAACCTTTGATCAAAGTTGACCCTTCTAGTGTATGGGTGTGGATCTTCTTGCATAATGGGCAAGTTGAATGCCAACCTTACATTTTCCAGACTGAAATCTAAGCATTTCCCCCGAACCATTGTAAGCCAATTCTTTGGGTCCAGGTTCACCTTTTGATCATGGTTCTTGGTGATTCATGCATTGGCATAGAACTCTTGAACCATTAAGATCCCGACTTGTTGAATGGGGTTGGTGAGAACTTCCCAACCTCTTCTTCGAATCTCATGTCGGATCTCTGGATATTCACTCTTTTTGAGCTTGAAAGGGACCTCGGGGATCACCTTCTTCTTGGCCACAACTTCAAAGAAGTAGTCTTGATGGACCTTTGAGATGAATTTCTCCATCTCCCATGACTCGAAGGTGGAAGCTTTTGCCTTCCCTTTCCTCTTTGTTGCGGTTTTTCCGGCCTTTGGTGCCATAAATGGTTATGAAAAAATAAAAAGTAGCACTTTTACCATACCAAACTTAAAAGTTTTGCTCGCCCTCGAGCAAAAGAAGAAAGAAGAGAGAGAGTAAAGAAGAAATAGAGGAGATGGAGGGGGGTTAATATTTCGGCCAAGGGGGAGAAGTAATGTTTAAGATGTGTGAAAATGAAGGGGTGAAGAGTGGTTTATATAGGAGTGGGGAGAGGGTAAGGTTCTGCCATGTATGGGTGGGATTGGGTGGGAAAGTGGTTAGAATTTGAATGGTGAGGTAGGTAGGGTTTTATGATGGATAGATGTGGATTGGTGAAGGGTTTATGGAGAAGAGGGTAGGATTTGATAGGTGAGGGGTTTTTGGGGAAGAGGTATTGAGGTGATTGGTGAAGAGTATTATGAAAAGGTGTGAAGAAGAGAGAGAGTGAGTTGAGGTTGGTGGGGATCCTGTGGGGTCCACAGATCCTGAGGTGTCAAGGATTTCTCATCCCTGCACTAATTAGGCTTGCAAAACGCCCTTTGCTGCCAATCCTGGCGTTAAATGCCAGGTTACTGCCCATTTTTGGCGATTAACGCCAGCTTCTTGCCCTTTTTTGGCGTTAAACGCTAGTCTGGTGCCCATTTCTAACGTTAAACGCCCAGAATGGTGCCAGACTGGGCGTTTAACACCCATTCTGCTGCCCTTACTGGCGTTTAAACGCCAGTAGGCTTCTCCTCCAGGGTGTTCTATTTTTCATTATGTTTTTCAATTTGTTTTTGCTTTTTCAATTGTTTTTGTGTCTTCACATGATCATCAACCTACAGAAAATATAAAATAACAATGGAAAATAGAAATTTAACATAGATAAGTAAAATTGGGTTGCCTCCCAACAAGCGCTTCTTTAATGTCAATAGCTTGACAGTGGGCTCTCATGGAGCCTCACAGATACTCAGAGCATGATGATGGCCTCTCAACACCAAACTTAGAGTTTGGTTGTGACCTCCCAACACCAAACTTAGAGTTTGAATGTGGGGATTTTGTTTGACTCTGCATTGAGAGAAGCATTTCATGCTTCCTCTCTATGGTTACAGAGGGAGATCCTTGAGCTTTAAACACAAGGGAGTCCTCATTCACTTGAAGGACCAATTCTCCTCTGTCAACATCAATCACAGCCTTTGCTGTGGCTAGGAAGGGTCTGCCAAGGATGATGGATCCATCCATACACTTCCCAGTGTCTAGGATTATGAAATCAGCAGGGATGTAGTGGTTTTCAACCTTTACCAAGACATCCTCTACAAGTCCATAAGCCTATTTTCTTGAATTGTCTGCCATCTCTAGTGAGATTCTTGCAGCTTGTACCTCAAGGATTCCTAGCTTCTCCATTACAGAGAGAGGCATGAGGTTTATGCTTGACCCTAGGTCACACAGAGCCTTCTTAAAGGTCATGGTGCCTATGGTACAAGGTATTGAGAACTTTCCAGGATCTTGTCTCTTTAGAGGTAATTTCTGCCTAGTCAAGTCATCCAGTTCTTTGGGGAGCAAGGGGGGTTCATCCTCCCAAGTCTCATTACTAAATAGCTTGGCATTTTGCTTCATGATTGCTCCAAGGTACTTAGCAACTTGTTCTTCAGTACCATCTTCATCCTCTTCAGAGGAAGAATACTCATCAGAGCTCATGAATGGCAAAAGTAAATTCAATGGAATCTCTATGGTCTCAGTGTGAGCTGGTGCACAAAATTACAATCACACTTTTGCAACTCCGCACAACTAACCAGCAAGTGCACTGGGTCGTCCAAGTAATACCTTACGTGAGTAAGGGTCGATCCCACGGAGATTGTCGGCTTGAAGCAAGCTATGGTTATCTTGTAACTCTTAGTCAGGATATCAATAATTCTCAGATTTAATTGTAAAAAGTAAAAGAACATGAAATAAATACTTGTTATGCAGTGATGAAGAACATGTTGGGGTTTTGGAGATGCTTTGTCTTCTGAATCTCTGCTTTCCTACTATCTTCTTCTTCATACACGCAAGGCTCCTTCTGTGGCAAGCTTTATGTTGGGCATCATCATTGTCAATGGCTACTTCCCGTCCTCTCAGTGAAAATGTTCCAAATGCGCTGTCACCGCACGGCTAATCAGCTGTTGGTTCTCGATCATGTTGGAATAGGATCCATTGATATTTTTGCGTCTGTCACACGCCCAACACTCGCGAGTTTGAAGCTCGTCACGGTCATCCCTTCCCATATCCTACTCAGAATACCACAGACAAGGTTTAGACTTTTCGGATCTCAGGAATGGCCGCTAGTAATTCTAGCCTATACCACGAAGGTTCCAATCTTAGATTAGAAACCCAAGAGATACACATTCAAGCTTGATTGCATGTAGAACGGAGGTGGTTGTCAGGTACGCGTTCATAGGTGAGAATGATGATGATTGTCACGGATCATCACATTCATCAGGTTGAAGTGCGAATGAATATCTTAGAATAGAAGCAAGCGTGATAGAATGGAAAACAGTAGTAATTGCATTAATTCATGAAGAACAGCAGAGCTCCTCACCCCCAACAATGGGGTTTAGAGACTCATGCCATAGAAGATACAATATAAAATGTGTAGAGTGTCATGAGGTACAAGATGAATTACTAAAAGTAGTTTTTATAGTAAACTAGTGACCTAGGGTTACAGAAAATGAGTAAGCTAGGGTGTTTAGTGTAAAAATCCAATTTCGGGGCCCACTTGGTGTGTGCTTGGGCTGAGCATTGAAGCTTTCATGTGTAGAGACTTTTCTTGGAGTTAAACACCAGCTTTTGTGCCAGTTTGGGCATTTAACTCCAGCTTTTATGCCAGTTCTGGCGTTAAACGCTAGAATTCTTAAGCTAACTTGGAATTCCGGTTTGGGCCATCAAATCTTGGGCAAAATATAAAGTATTATATATTGCTGGAAAGCCCAGGATGTCTAATTTCGAACGCAATTGAGAGCGCACCAATTGGGCTTCTGTAGCTCCAGAAAATCCACTTCGAGTGCAGGGAGGTCAGAATCCAACAACATCTGCAGTCCTTTTTCAGCCTCTGAATCAGATTTTTGCTCAGGTCCCTCAATTTGAGCCAGAAAATACCTGAAATCACAGAAAAATATGCAAACTCATAGTAAAGTCCAGAAAAGTGAATTTTAAATAAAAACTAATAAAAATATAATAAAAACTAACTAAAATATACTAAAACCATACTCAAAACAATGCCAAAAAGCGTATAAATTATCCGCTCATCACAACACCAAACTTAAATTGTTGCTTGTCCCCAAGCAACTAAAAATCAAATAGGATAAAAAGAAGAGAATATACAATGAATTCCAAAAACATCTATGAAGATCAGTATTAATTTGATGAGCGGGGCTTTTAGCTTTTTGCCTCTGAACAGTTTTGGCATCTCACTTTATTCCTTGAAGTTCAGAATGATTGGCTTCTATAGGAGCTCAGAATCCTGATAGTGTTATTGATTCTCCTAGTTAAGTATGTCGATTCTTGAACACAACTACTTTATGAGTCTTGGCCGTGACCCTAAGCATTTTGTTTTCCAGTATTACCACCGGATACATAAATGCCACAGACACATAATTGGGTGAACCTTTTCAGATTGTGACTCAGCTTTACTAGAGTCCCCAATTAGAGGTGTCCAGAGCTCTTAAGCACACTCTTTTTGCTTTGGACCATGACTTTAACCGCTCAGTCTCAAGTTTTCACTTGACACCTTCATGCCACAAGCACATGGTTAGGGACAGCTTGGTTTAGCCGCTTAGGCCAAGATTTTATTCCTGAGGGCCCTCCTATCCACTGATGTTCAAAGCCTTGGATCCTTTTTATTACCCTTACCTTTTGGTTTAAAGGGTTATTGGCTTATTCTGCTTGCTTTTTCTTTCTTTTTCTCTTTTTTTTTTGTTTTTTTGTTTTTCGCATATCATCCTCTCTCTTTTTTTTTCTATTCACTGCTTTTTCTTGCTTTAAGAATCAATTTTTTGATTTTTCAGATTATCAATAACACTTCTCTTTTTCCATCATTCTTTTAAGAGCCAACAATTTTAACATTCTTAAACAACAAATTCAAACATATGCACTGTTCAAGCATTCATTCAGAAAACAAGAGTATTACCACCACATCAAAATAATTAAACTGTTTTAAAATTTGAAATTCATGTACTTCTTTTTCTTTTTCAATTAAAAACACTTTTTATTTAAGAAAGGTGATGGAGTCATAGGACATTCATAGCTTTAAGACATAAACTTTAAATTTTATTAATCATGGAATGACAATAAGACTCAAAAATAAATATAAGAGCAAACTAATAATAATAGAAGACAGAAAAGTAAAAAAACAGAAAAGTAAATGACTCTTAAAATAGACTCTTAATAATAAAGGTTATCACAGAGTTAGCACTCAACAACCTTGATCTTGAGAAGTGGATGCTCCTTCAATCTGTGGGGTGCTTGGTCCTTCAAGGGAGAGCTTCTGGCGCTTCAGCTCCTGTAGCTCACGCCCCTGCTTCTCCTGTTCCTTCAGCAGTTTGCAGAGCATGCAGTTTTGATTCTGTTGTTCTTCCTTAAGTTGTTCCATAGCTTCTTACAGCTTGGTAACAAATGCTTCTAGGCGGGTCCAGTAGTCAATTTTAGGAATTTCTGGGAGGAACTCCTGCGCCCTCCTTTTTATGGAGTTGTCTTGCACTTGTCCTTCCATTGACTTCTTGGTGATTGGGTGTTCGATTGGGATGAATTCATCTACTCTCATCCTCACCCCAGCATCTTTACATAGCAGAGAAATTAAGCTTGGGTAGGCCAGTTTGGCTTCAGTGGAGTTCTTATTTGCAATTGTGTAAATCTCACAAGAAATCAGATGATGAATCTCCACTTCCTTTCTAAGCATAATACAATGAATCATCACCGCTCTTTTGACAGTGACCTCAGAGCGGTTGCTAGTGGGCAATATAGAACGCCCAATGAAGTCCAACCAGCCTCTTGCAACTGGTTTGAGATCTCCCCTCTTGAGTTGGTTTGGGATGCCTTTTGAATTGGTTGTCCACTTAGTTCCAGGGAGGCATATGTCCTCTAGAACTTGATCCAACCCTTTATCTACTCTCACTATTCTCCTATTAAAGGAATCTGGATCATCTTGTAGTTGAGTCAGTTTGAAGACCTCTCTTATTTTGTCCATATGGAAGTAAATAAGCCTCCCTCTGACCATGGTTCGGTAGGTATGAAAGGCAGTTCTAGTTATTCTCTGCTTATTGGTGCGGTATTTTACAACCACACTTACTAACCGGCAAGTGCACCGGGTCGTACCAAGTAATACCTTACGTGAGTAAGGGTCGATCCCACGAGGATTGATGGATTAAGCAACAATAGCGTTTGATAGGATTAGTTAGACAAACTGAAATTGGTGTTGAGATGCAATATAAAAGACATTAAACAATATCAAAAATATTAAAGAAGGGTGAGTAATTAAGTTGGGAATAATATATGGAGAAGGCAGTTAAGGTTTCAGAGTTATCTATTTTCTGAATTGACTTTTCTTATTAACTATTTTAATCATGCAAGATTTAATTCATGGCAAACTATTTGTGCTAGACCCTAATTCCTTAGACCTTCCTAGTCTCCTCTAAAATTCATCAATTTCCAATTCCTTGGTCAATTAATTCCAATTAGAGGGTGATGATCAAATTCTAGTTTATATGCCACAAGAATCCTAATTATCCAAAAATAAATGGATTATATGTCACGTATCCCGTTAAATACAAACAATTAGAAATTCAGGATAATATGTTTTCAAGCTATTGTTCAAGTAAAGTGCTTTTTCAAGTTTTACAAGAACTCAAATAGAACATGGGTCATACTTCCGTTCCACCCAAATTCATAAAATAAAGAACGAAAACAATTATTGAAATATAAATCAAAACATGAATTAAAATAAAAAAATAATATTATCAATCCATACAATAGACAGAGCTCCTAACCTTAACAATGGAGGATTAGTTGCTCATGGAATATGAAAATGTAAATTTGTGTGGAATAATGTTGGGGAATCTGTCGTTCTGGAACCACCCTATTGGGATTCCTTTTATAACTAATCCTAATAATTTAAAAATCAAATTTCTAAAATTAAAATTAAAATAATATCTTTTCCTAAAATAAGATTTGAATTTAAATTCGAATTAATTAACAAGTCTTCAGCTGATGGGTGGGACCACTTGATTTGTCCATTCTGCAGCTTCTAATCTGTGATTTATGGGCTAAGAACTGGGTCAAAACAGCCCAGAAATCGCCCCCAGCATTTTTCTACATTTTCTGCACGTGGCGCAGGTGACGCGTCCGCGTCGTCCACGCGTTCGCGTCATTTGTGCAGATTCCAGTCCACGCGTTCGCGTCAGGCACGCGATCGCATCATTGCGATTTCCTCCATTCCACGCGGTCGCGTGAGCCATGCGTCCGCGTCGGTATTCGCTGGTCATCTCCTTGGCTTCTTCTCTTTCTCTGCAGAAACTCCATCAAATTCCGCCAAATGCTACCTAAAATAAACAGTATTGTACAAAACTCAAAATAGCATCCATAGTGGCTAAAATATAATTAATTCTTAATTAAATTCAACAATTTAGATGTAAATTCACTAAGAAAAGATAGACAAGATGCTCACGCATCACAACACCAAACATAAACTGTTGCTTGTCCTCAAGCAACCAAAACTAATATAAGCTTAGGATGTGAATTTGCATGAGAATGAGAGTTTGATTAAGCCCATGTCTTCTCTTGTAGTGGGGTTTATAACTGCAATCCTGAACAGTTTTGGCATCTCACTTTATCCTTTGAAGTTCAGAATGATTGGCATCCATAGGAACTCAGAATTCAGATAGTGTTATTGATTCTCCTAGTTCAGTATGTTGATTCTTGAACATAGCTACTTTATGAGTCTTGGCTGTGACCCTAAGCATTTTGTTTTCCAGTATTACCACCGGATACATAAATGCCACAGACACATAACTGAGTGAACCTTTTCAGATTGTGACTCAGCTTTGCTAGAGTCCCCAGTTAGAGGTGCCCAGAGTTCTTAAGCACACTCTTTTTGCTTTGGACCACGACTTTAACCGCTCAGTCTCAAGCTTTTCACTTGACACCTTCACGCCACAAGCACATGGTTAGGGACAGCTTGATTTAGCCGCTTAGGCCAAGATTTTATTCCTTAGGGCCCTCCTATCCATTAATGCTCAAAGTCTTGGATCCTTTTTACCCTTTGCCTTTTAGTTTAAAGGGCTATTGGCTTTTTCTGCTTGCTTTTTCTTTTTCTCATTTTTGTAATATTTTTGCCAAAGTTTTTTTTTTTCGCAAGCTTTGTGTTTTTCACTGCTTTTTCTTGCTTCGAGAATAAATTTTATGATTTTTCAGATTATCAATAACATTTCTCTTTGTCATTATTCTTTCAAGAGCCAACAATTTTAACATTCATAAACTTCACTATCAACAAATATGCACTGTTCATGTCATGCATTCAGAATCACAGAAAATACCACCACATTTAAGTAAATAAGACTATTATTCAATATAGACCCACTTTCTCATGCAATATATCACTCCTATATTTTTTTTATTTAAGCTCAGTGAGTAATACATGAGACATCTTTTCAGAATTAAAGCAAGAGAAAAACTAAACTAGTCCTAGGATTCTAACTAATAAAGGATCATGCAACAAACAAAGCAAAATAACAGGAAACCGGAACATAACATAGAAAAAGAGGGGAGGAATAAAAAAAGAAAGGAACTCAACCACCTTAATTATCCTAGCGGTCGCTTTATTCTTCAGGTTGTGCTCCTTTGCGAAGATGATTCACCTCCCTTTTGTACTAGAAAACCTATAAGCACAGCGTCAACACCAAACATAAAGGTTTGCTTGTCCTCAAGCAAATAAGAACTGAAAATAGAAGAGACAAATATTAAAATGAAAGAAAAAATAAAATGATAAGAAAATAAGAGAGAATTAGGATTGGGAGAGAGAGAGAAAGAAAACTGGGTGGCGCAAGTGACGCGATCGCGTGCTACGTCGCGCATTCTTCATAATGACGCGATAGCGTCAGGCACGCGTTCGCGTGGATGGCCATATATGCAACTGACGCGAACGCGTCAGTCACGCGTCCACGTGACCAAATTTGTGCTTTTAGCACACTTCTTGCCCCAAGCTGGCACAACTCTCTGCCCAAACGCTCTTTTACGTCGAATTTGCAAGTCACGCGATCGCGTCGGTGACGCGATTGTGTGAATGACGAAAATCACAAACGACGTGAACGCTTGAGGTACGCGATCGCGTGGGATCGTTTGTGCGAAAGGCTCCATTCTGGCGCCACTCCCATGCAACTCTCTGTAACTTTTTATTTTTTCTTGCACCCCTAGATGACGCGTTCGCGTCAGCGACGCTGGCGCGTCGGGTGCTTTTTTTTTTTTTTATGGGGAGAAACCTTCAGTGGGGATCTTTTTGTTTCTCCATCCTCTGGGTATTTTTTTCTTTTTGGGGACCTCCTCTTTGGTGGATGATGCAGTTTCAACACCAAACTTAGATTTGATGTCAGGCGGAATTTTATCGGTTGTCACCACAGGAGGTTTGAGTTGCAAATTCTGCTGTGCATCATCAGGGGGTTCTTGAAGGTTTGGATCAATAAGCTCAGCCTGCATGCACCTCTCTTCTTCACCTATTTAATGTACATCTTTGAAGACATGAAAGACCAGTTGCTCATTATGCACTCTAAGCACTAATTCACCCACTTCTACATCAATCAGAGCTCTTCCAGTGGCTAAGAATGGTCTTCCTAGAATTATAGAGGCATTCTCATCCTCCCCTGTATCAAGAATCACAAAATTTGCTGGGTGGAAGAACTTGCCCACTTTGACCAAGATATTCTCCACTAATCCGTATGCCGGCTTCATAGATTTGTCCGCCATCTGTAATGCTATCTTTGTGGGTTGTGCCTCTTAGATCTGCAGCTTCTTCATCACAGACAAGGGCATTAAATTGATGCTTGCTCCCAGATCACATAAAGCTTTCTCAAAGGTTGTGCTCCCAATAGTGCATGGAATTTGAAAGCTCCCTGGATCTGGCATCTTTCTTGGCAAGTTATTCTGAATTACAGCACTACATTCCTTAGTCAGGACTACTGTTTCATCTCCCTTTAAACGCTTTTTCTTTGACAACAACTCCTTCATGAAATTGACATAGATAGGCATTTGCTCCAAAACCTCAGCAAAAGGAATATTGATTTGTAACTTTCTAAAGATTTCCAAGAACTTAGAGAACTGTTTATCCTTGGTCTCCTTTTGAAGTCTCTGAGGATATGGCATTTTAGGCTTGTATTCAGGAGCCTTTGGCAAAGTAGGATAAGTGTCAAGAGAGTCTGGGAATGGGTTGTCCGCACGCTTTGGAGGGGCGTGTTCTACTTCTTCCTTCTTCTCCTCTGGAGCTTCCTTTTCAACTAGCTCTTCATTGGCCTTGGTTTCAGAGCCAGCTACTTTACCACTTCTTAATTGAATACCCTTGCAATATTCTCCTGGGTTCACCACTGTATCACCTTGAACTGTACTTGCAGACCTCTCAAGTATTTGCTTGCTCAGTTGGCCCACTAGCACCTCTAAGTTTCTAATGGAGGCCTTGGTTTCCTGCATAAATTGTGCTTCCGCACTTGCCACTTGTTCACTTATTATGGTGATAGCCTTGCATTCCTCTCTTGGATTTGGAATTGTGTTACCAGGAAGGCTATTAGTGGTCCTCTGATCAATTTCATTGACCTTTGTGGCTAATTGACCCATTTGAATTTCCAGGTTCTTGATGGATGCTCTGGTTTCCTGTCTAAAACCTATCAATATTGCTTCCAAATCATTGTTCTGCTGGAAACCACCTTGAGAACTATTGTTGAAGTTCTGAGGTCTCTGAGGTTGGTCCCTCCACCCAAAGTTTGGGTGGTTTCTCCATCCCGGGTTGTATGTCTTAGAATATGGATCATTGTTGGGATTCCTAGGACCACTCCCCATGTAATTCACCTGTTCATAAGAAGGTCGAGCATAATCATAATTATCATTTTGCATAAAGTTACCTGTCATGTCATAAGAGGTCTCTTGGAGTGGATTTTGAGTGTTGATAGCTGAGACTTGCATGCCACTCATCTGTTGAGTAAGTAGATTTATCTGCTGAGACATAAGCTTGTTCTGAGCAAGAAGAGCATTAATAGCTTCTACTTCCAACACGCCTCTCTTCTGAGAGGTCTCAGAGTTCACAGGATTCCTGTTAGATGAGTACAGATATTGGTTGCTTGCAACCAATTCAATCAGCTCAATAGTCTCCTCTGGTGTCTTCTTCTTGTGCAATGAACCGCCTGCAGAAGTGTCTAGGCTCATCTTTGACATCTCTCCTAAGCCTTCATAAAAGATATCCAGTTGAGTCCACTTGGAGAACATGTCCGGAATGCATTGCCTAGTCAGCAGCTTGTACCTTTCCCAAGCTTCATAAAGAGTTTCACCCTCCTTTTGCTTGAAAGTCTGAACCTCCAACCTAAGCTTAGTCAGCTTCTTTGGTGGGAAAAATTTAGTGAGAAATTCCGTGACAACCTTTTCCCATGTATTCAGACTCTCCTTTGGTTGGGAATCTAGCCATAGCTTTGCTTTATCCCTCAGAGCAAACGGGAAAAGCATTAGTTTGTACACCTCTGGGTTTACTCCATTTGTTTTCACAGTATCACATATCTGCAGAAAATCAGATATAAATTGATTTGGGTCTTCATGAGGAAGACCATGATACTGGAAATTTTGTTGCACCAGGGTGACCAATTGTGGCTTCAACTCAAAGTTGTTTGCAGTTATAGGAGGCACCACAATACTTTTTCCATAAAGATCTGCAGTAGGGGCAGAATAAGAGCCAAGCACTCTCCTCTGTTGATCATCCCCATTCGGATTTACCATATTGGCATTAGCATTATTATTTGCCATAGTGGATTCTGCAATCTTGCAAAGTCTTGCTTGTTGTAAACGTCGCCTGAAAGTTTTTTCAGGTTCAGGATCAAAGTCTAAAAGATGTTCTTTGTCTCTGTTCCTGCGGATACACAAGCAGAAAATAAGAAAAAATGGGACTCTCTACGTCAGAGTGCAGAGAAGTCCCTGTGAGGTAACCTGTGTAAAATAATAAAATAAAAATACTAAATAAATAAATAAATAAATTTGAAAATTTAAAAGAAAAAATAAACAGAAAAATAAAATTAACTGGGTAACACTAAACTTAAATCCAAAAATAAATTTTTTTTTTGCTATTTTATTTATTTAAATATAATTTTTTTTAATAAAAGGAAAAAGGTACGGGAAAGG
>NC_029793.2:71228994-71238854 GCF_000816755.2 Arachis ipaensis
AAAAAATTATCTAATCTAAGCAATCAAACAACGAGTAGTTGTTAATCACAATCAATCCCCGACAACGGCGCCAAAAACTTGTTGCGGTATTTTACAACCACACTTACTAACCGGCAAGTGCACCGGGTCGTACCAAGTAATACCTTACATGAGTAAGGGTCGATCCCACGAGGATTGATGGATTAAGCAACAATAGCGTTTGATAGGATTAGTTAGACAAACTGAAATTGGTGTTGAGATGCAATATAAAAGACATTAAACAATATCAAAAAATATTAAAGAAGGGTGAGTAATTAAGTTGGGAATAATATAAGGAGAAGGCAGTTAAGGTTTCAGAGTTATCTATTTTCTGAATTGACTTTTCTTATTAACTATTTTAATCATGCAAGATTTAATTCATGGCAAACTATTTGTGCTAGACCCTAATTCCTTAGACCTTCCTAGTCTCCTCTAAAATTCATCAACTGCCAATTCTTTGGTCAACTAATTCCAATTAGAGGGTGATGATCAAATTCTAGTTTATATGCCACAAGAATCCTAATTATACAAAAATAAATCCAACCTTTGTTTCAGGATTAGCTAGAATTTCCCATCCTCTGTTTCGAATTTGCTCTTGGATCTCCAAATATTCATCTTCTTTCAGATTGAATTTAGCTTCCGGGATCACTGACCTCAGACCCATTATTTTGTGGTAATGGTTTGCATGTTCTTTGGTTAGGAACCTCTCTTGATTCCAAAGACTCTTTGGAGTATTCTCTTTCTTGCCTCTTGATTTGGTTTGCTTTCCCTTAGGTGCCATGATCTTGATGAGTCATGGCTCAGTGATCACGGAAAAACACACCAAACTTAGAGGTTTGCTTGCCCTTAAGCAAAAGAAAGGAATGGGGAGAAAAGAGGAGAAGAGACAAATTCGAATGGTGGAGAGGAGGGGATGGCCGAATGTGTATTTATAAGAGGAGGGGAGGAATTTCGAAAATTTTGAAAGAGATATGCCATAGAGATATGATTGGTGGAAGAAAATAAAATCATGATATGAAAAAGATGAGATTTTCAATTGAAAAAGATATAAAGAGGTTAAATCTGATAATTTGGTTATGCATCTAAGAAATAAGAGATGATATGATGGGTTTGAAAAGATTTGAAAAGAAATTCAAAAGATACTTGAGTTTTTGAAGAAGATTTGGGAAGGATTTGAAAGAAAATTGAAAAGAGATTTAGAGAATTGTTGAATTTTTGAAAATTGAGGGTGAATAATGAAAGTTTGAAACATGTTTATGTAGAAAATTATGAGTTAAAACATGAAAATTTGAAAAAATTTGAATTTGGAAAGAAAATCTCCTCCCCCTGCCTTTCTGGCGTTAAACGCCCAAAATGGTATCCATTCTGACGTTTAACGCCCAATTGTTGGCCATTATGGGCGTTTAACGCCCAGCCAGGTACCCTGGCTGGCGTTAAACGCCAGAAACCCCTTTATCACTAGGCGTTTTGCTGAACGCCCAGAATACCATTCTGGCGTTTAATGCCCAAAATGCCCTTTACTAGCATTTTCTTGTCAGCAAGCTCCTTTTCTCTGCTTTTTGCACTGAATCCTTCTGTAACTCTGTGAATTCTATCAATTTTGATGATTAACCTTTGAAGAAAATGTATATCAAATTTCTACAAGTATTATTTAAAACAAATAACCTGCTAATGGCTGGGTTGCCTCCCAGCAAGCACTTCTTTATTGTCTTTAACTGGACCTTTACTGAGCTTCATTCAAGCCTCAGTTTTGAGCATTCTTGCTCAAAATTGCTTTCAAGATAATGTTTGATTCTCTGTCCATTAACAATGAACTTTTTGTCAGAATCAATATCTTGATGCTCAAATATCCATATGGTGTCACTCCTGTAATCACATATGGTCCCCTCCACCGGGATTTTAATTTCCCGGGGAATAATCTGAGCCTAGAGTTGAACAGTAGAACTTTTTGTCCTGGCTCAAAGACTCTGGATGACAATTTCTTGTCATGCCACTTTTTTGCTTTTTCCTTATAAATTTTTGTATTTTCAAAAGCATTGAGTCTGAACTCCTCTAGCTCATTTAGCTGGAGCAATCTTTTCTCACCAACTAACTTAGCATCCAGGTTTAGGAATCTGGTTGCCTAGTAGGCTTTATGTTCCAGTTCCACGGGCAGATGACAGGCCTTGCCATACACAAGCTGGTATGAAGAGGTTCCTATAGGAGTCTTGAATGCTGTTCTATATGCCCACAGAGCATCATCCAACCTCTTTGCCCAATCCTTTCTATGGGCAATTACAGTCCATTCCAGGATTCGTTTTAGCTCTCTATTAGAGACTTCAGCCTACCCATTTGTCTATGGATGATACGGAGTTGCTACTTTGTGGCTAATTCCATATCGGACCATAGCAGAGTAAAGCTGTTTATTGCAGAAATGGGTGCCCCATCACTGATTAGTACTCTGGGAACACCAAATCTGCTGAAAATATATTTCTGAAGGAACTTCGGCACAGTCTTGGTATCATTAGTGGGTGTGGCAATTGCCTCCACCCATTTAGATACGTAGTCTACTGCCACCAGAATGTAAGTGTTTGAGTATGATGGTGGGAAAGGACCCATGAAGTCAATATCCCATACATCAAACAACTCAATCTCTAGGATCCCTTGTTGAAGCATGGCGTAACCATGAGGTAAGTTGCCAGCTCTTTGGCAACTATCACAGTTACGCACAAACTCTCAGGCATCTCTATAGAGAGTAGGCCAGTAGAAGCCACATTGGAGGACTTTAGTGGCTGTGTGCTCACTTCCGAAATATCCTCCATACTGTGATCCATGGCAATGCCACAGGATCTTCTGTGCCTCCTCTCTAGGGATGCATCTGCGGATCATTCCGTCTGCACATCTCTTAAAGAGATATGGTTCATCCCACAAGTAGTACTTTGCATCAGAAATTAGTTTTTTCTTTTGCACCCTGCTGTACTCCTGGGGTATGAACCTCACAGCTTTATAATTTGTAATATCTGCAAACCATGGTGCTTCCTGAATGGCAAAGAATTGCTCATCTGGAAAGGTCTCAGAGATCTCAGTAGAAGGGAGGGACGCCCTAGCTACTGGTTCTATCTGGGACAGGTGATCAGCTACTTGGTTCTCTGTCCCTTTTCTGTCTCTTATTTCTATATCAAAATCTTGCAGAAGCAACACCCATCTTATGAGCCTGGGTTTTGAATCTTGCTTTGTGAGTAAATATTTAAGAGCAGCATGATCAGTGTACACAATTACTTTTGATCTGACTAAATAAGATCTAAACTTGTCAATGGCATAAACCACTGCTAGCAGCTCCTTTTCTGTGGTTGTGTAATTCTTCTGTGCATCATTTAGAACATGACTGGCATAGTAAATGACGTGCGAAAGCTTGTTATGCCTTTGTCCCAACACTGCACCAATGGTATGGTCACTGGCATCACACATTAGTTCGAATGGTAATGTCCAGTCTGGTGCAGAGATGACTGGTGCTGTGACCAGGTTAGCTTTCAGGGTTTCAAACACTTGCAGACACTCTGTGTCAAACACAAATAGCGTGTCAGCAGCTAGCAGGTTTCTTAGAGGTTTTGCAATTTTTGAAAAATCCTTTATGAACCTCCTATAGAATCCTGCATGCCCCAGAAAGCTTCTGATTGCCTTAACATTGGCAGGTGGTGGTAATTTTTCAATCACTTCTACCTTGGCTTGATCCACCTCTATTCCCTTGCTTGAAATTTTGTGCCCAAGGACAATTCCTTCAGTCACCATAAAGTGATATTTTTCCCAGTTTAAGACCAGGTTAGTCTCTTGACACCTTTTCAGGACAAGTGCTAGATGATCAAGACAGGAGCTGAATGAGTCTCCAAACACTGAGAAGTCATCCATGAAGACTTCCAGAAACTTCTCTACCATATCAGAGAAGATAGAGAGCATGCACCTCTGAAAGGTTGCAGGTGCATTGCACAGACCAAAAGACATCCTTCTGTAAGCAAATACTCCAGATGGACATGTGAATGCTGTTTTCTCTTGGTTTTGAGGATCCACTGCAATTTGGTTGTAGCCTGAATAGCCATCCAAAAAGCAGTAGTATTCATGGCCTGCTAGTCTCTCTAGCATCTGGTCTATGAATGGTAAAGGAAAATGATCCTTTCTGGTGGCTGTATTGAGCCTTCTGTAGTCAATACACATGCGCCACCCTGTAACTGTTCTTGTGGGAACCAGTTCATTCTTTTCATTATGAACTACTATTATGCCTCCTTTCTTGGGGACAACTTGGACAGGGCTCACCCAGGGGCTATCAGAAATAGGATAAATAATCCCAGCCTCTAGTAACTTAGTGACCTCTTTCTGCACTACCTCCTTCATGGCTGGATTTAGCCGCCTCTGTGGTTGAACCACTGGCTTAGCATCATCCTCTAATAGGATCTTGTGCATGCATTTTGTTGGGCTAATGCCCTTAAGATCACTTATGAACCACCCAAGAGCTGTCTTATGTGTCCGTAGCACTTGAATTAGTGCTTTCTCTTCTTGTGGATTTAAAGCAGAGCTTATGATCACTGGAAAAGTGTCATCCTCTCCCAGAAATGCATATTTCAGGGATGGTGGTAGTGGTTTGAGCTCGGGTTTAGGAGGTTTCTCCTCTTTCTAAGGGATTTTTAGAGGTTCTTTAATTTCCTTTGGTTCCTCCAGATCAGGCTAAACATCTTTAAAGATGTCCTCTAGCTCTGATTCAAGACTCTCAGTCATATTGATCTCTTCCACCAAAGAGTCAACAATATCAGTGTTCATGCAGTCATTTAATGTGTCTGGATGCTGCATAGCTTTGACAGCATTTAACTTGAACTCATCCTCATTGACTCTCAGGGTCACTTCCCCTTTTTGTACATCAATAAGAGTTCGTCCAGTTGCTAGGAAATGTCTTCCTAGAATGAGAGTTGCACTCTTGTGCTCCTCCATTTCCAGTACTACAAAGTCAGTGGGAAAGGCAAATGGCCCAACCTTGACAATCATGTCCTTAATTATGCCTGATGGATATTTAATGGAGCCATCAGCAAGTTGAAGACATATCCGGGTTGGTTTGACTTCTTCAGTCAACCCAAGCTTTCTAATAGTAGATGCAGATATTAGGTTGATACTTGCTCCAAGGTCACATAGAGCTGTCTTAGTACAAGCACCCTCTAATGTGCATGGTATCATAAAGCTTCCTGGATCTTGAAGCTTTTCTGGTAAGCTTTTCAGAATGACTGCACTGCATTCTTCAGTGAGAAACACTTTTTCAGTTTCTCTCCAATCCTTTTTATGACTTAAGATCTCTTTCAAGAACTTAGCATAAGAAGGTATTTGCTCAAGTGCCTCTGTAAACGGGATCTTTATCTCAAGAGTCCTGAGATAGTCTACAAAGCGGGCAAATTGTTTATCCTGTTCCACTTGGCGGAGTTTCTGAGGATAAGGCATCTTGGCTTTATATTCTTCAACCTTAGTTGCTGCAGGTTTATTCCCTATAGAAGTGGTTGGAGAAGCCTTCTTAGAGGGGTTACTATCAGCACTTGCAGGTGTCTGATCCCTCATTGGCGTTTGAACGCCAGGATTGGGTGCAGGATGGGTGTTTAACGCTAGCTTCCCACCCTTTTCTGGCGTTTGAATGCCAGAACTGGGCAAGGAATGGGCGTTTAACGCCAACTTTTCTCCCTTTTCTGGCGTTTGCACGCCATAATCATTCCTCTTTGGGCTCTTGCTGTCCTCAGAGGGATTTTGGGCAATGGTTTGATCATCCTCTGTCATTTGTTCCTTTCTTGACTTTTTGCTACTTTGAACTGAATTATTCAATGTCTTCCCGCTCCTTAGTTGAACAGCTTGGCATTCTTCTGTTATCTGTTTAGATAGCTGCTATCTTGTCTGATTTAATTGTGCTTCTATATTCTTGTTAGCATTTTTTGTGTCTTGGAGCATCTCCTTGAATTCTGCTAATTGTTTTATCATTAGAAGTAATTGCTGATTTAGTTCAACAATCTGTTCTTGAGGATTATGATCAGTAGTTGCTACCATAGCTTCTTTTTCTTTGGAGGGCTCATTGCTTGAGTACAGATGTTGATTTCTAGCAACTGTATCTATGAGTTCTTGAGCCTCTTCAATTGTCTTTCTCATGTGTATAGATCCATCAGCTGAGTGGTCTAGTGACATTTGAGCTCTTTCTGTAAGCCCATAGTAGAAGATGTCTAACTGTACCCACTCAGAAAACATTTCAGAGGGGCATTTCCTTAGCATCCCTCTATACCTCTCCCAGGCATTATAAAAGGGATTCATGATCCTCTTGTTTAAAGCCTTGGATGTCCAGCCTTAGCTGTGTCATCCTTTTTGGAGGGTAAAATTGATTCAGAAATTTGTCTGATAACTGTCTCCATATTTTTATGCTTGCTGTGGGTTGGTTATTTAACCACCTCTTAGCTTGATCTTTTACAGCAAATGGAAACAGTAATAATCTGTAGACATCCTGATCCACTTCTTTATCACGTACTGTGTCAGCAATTTGTAAGAATTGTGCCAGAAACTCGTAGGTTCTTCCTGTGGAAGACTGGAATACTAGCAATTTTGCTGCACCATGATAATGAGCTGAGGATTTAGCTCAAAACTGCTTGCTTTGATGGGAGGTATACAGATGCTACTCCCATATGCAGCTGTAATGGGGTTAGCATATGACCCCAGAGTCCTTCTGGATTATTCATTTCCACTTAGGTCCATGATGGAGAAAGGGAGATGATGTGGATTTGCAAATAAAATATATTTTTGTTTTTATTTTATTTTAATTAAAATTAACCGAATGAAATAAAACAAAATAAATAAAAAATAAAATAAAAGTTTCGAAAAATTAAGAAAAAGTGAAAAGATAAATAAATAATTTGAATGCTAAAATGGATAATTAATTAAAAAGATTTGAAAAATTTTGGATATGGTTTTCGAAAATAAGAAGAAAATGAAATAAAAGCAAATTGAAAACTAAATTAATTAATTAATTAGAAAGATTTTGGAATTAGCAATCAAAAAGATATGATTGAAAATTATTTTGAAAAAGATATGATTGAGAAGATATGATTGCAATTTATTAAAAAAGATATGATTGAAGAAATTAAAAAGATTTGATTTTTTTGAAAAAGATTTGAAAAGATCAATTTTTGAAATTAGAATTTTGACTTGATTAAAAAGAAGAGATATGATTTTGAAAATCTTTGACTACTTTAATATTAAATTTCGAAAATTATGAGTAGAATAAGGAAAAGATATTTTTTTGATTTTTAATTTCTAATGAGGAAAGAGAAAAACAACAAAACGACACTAAACTTAGAAATTTTAGATCAAAACAAAGAGAACAAACAAGAAAACTTTGAATGTCAAGATGAACACCAAGAACACTTTGAAGATCAAGATGAACACCAAGAACAAATTTTTGAAAAATTTTTAAGTAAATAAAAGCACAAAAACACACCAAACTTAAAATTTTTAGAAAATCAAACACAAATTTTCGAAAAATTAAAGGAAAACACAAAGAAGACACCAAACTTAGAATTTTTAAAGATAAAGAAAGAACTAAGTACATGCAAATTCGAAAATTTAAAAGAAAATAAAAGCATGCAATTGACACCAAACTTAACATATGAAACTAAACTCAAATAAAAGACTCTAAACCAACAAAAATAAAATATTTCTAATCTAAGCAACAAGATAAACTGTCAGTTGTCCAAACTTGAACAATCCCCGACAACAGCGCCAAAAACTTGGTGCACGAAATTACAATCATACTTTTGAAACTCCGCACAACTAACCAGCAAGTGCACTGGGTCGTCCAAGTAATACCTTACGTGAGTAAGGGTCAATCCCACGGAGATTGTCGGCTTGAAGAAAGCTATGGTTATTGATGCGAGCGAAAATTGGCGAGTTAAGAATGATTATAAAATATGCGTTGCAAGTATAGTTCTCAACCAACCAGAAATCCGCTCATCAATTTAGAAGGGTGTCACAGAAATTAAAATAAAAATACTGGGAGTATGAGTCCCAGGTCGTTTCCCAACGAGTTGCAGAAAAGTATGCTATTTTATTAATCAGATGTTTTCAAAAAGGGTTGAGTTGAATGGTAGAAAATTAAATTAGAGAATTTATATAAATTTAAATAAAAGCCTTGACTGGGAGTTGATTAGCTGGAAGCCCTATTCTTGTTGCAGTACTCTCAAGACTAATTGATAATTAGAGATTATTCTGTTTAGTTGTCCCTTACTAAGTAAGGGAAAGTTAAACAAGTTGGAATGCTGTTCTATCCACAAGTTCCAATCCGCTCTTGGGAGGATTGGTGTGAGTGACTAGAGAGCAATCCAACAATAAACCCAATTACAATCTTTCTCTTGAGCATCCCAACTCAAGGGTTTCTTTCAATCAACTCCCCATCAAGTTAAGGAACTACTCGCTCATTGTAAATGAAGAATTCATAACATAAGAAAGGGAATTAAAGAAAGACATGATAAATAATGATCAAAAGATTAATTAAAAATAAAAGTAATTCTTATATTAATAAATGCTAAAATAATCCAATGGTAAAATTAAGTAAATTAAGGAACATGGAAGAGTAAGAGACAAGTAAAGAGAACGAACTAGAATGTCGAAGTCTTGATGAGGCAATAACTCTTCTCAATATCCCAACGCAAAAATAATGAACATAACAAATCCTAAAAACTATGAATGTGTGTAGAGAGAAAATCTAGAGGAGAGGAAAACTAGATCTAAAAACTAAAAGTATGCGGAATGAATGTTGTTGTTGGTTTCTGCATGTTCTCTGGCTCTAGTCTGCTTTTCTGGGCCGAAAACTGGGTCAAAATAAGGCCCGAAATCGCCCCCAGCGATTCTGCAGATTATGCAGATCGCGCATGTCACGCGGTCGCGTCATCCATGCGGCCGTGTCACTGCGATTTCCTTTCTTTCGCGCGGTCGCGTCATCCATGCGGCCGCATCACTTCTCGCTGGTCATCTCTTCAATTCCTTGTGTTCCTTCCATTTTTGCAAGCTTCCTCTCAAATCTCCAACTCATTCATGCTCTATAAAGCCTGAAACACTTAACACACAGATCACGGCATCGAATGGAATAAAGGAGAAATAAAATACATAATTAAAAGTCTCTAGTAAGCAAGTTTTCAATCATGCAATAACTTTAGGAAGGAATTATAAATGCATGCTTATTTAATGAATAAGTGGGTAAAGATCATGATAAAACCACATAAATAAACACAATATAAACCATAAAATAGTGGTTTATCAACCTCCCCACACTTAAACATTAGCATGTCCTCATGGTTAGTTGAAGGAGATAAAATGAATGAGTAAGAACATGTAAAACCTATGAAATGCAATGCAACCTATATATATGAATGCAACTATATGATTTTTGTCCACTTGATCTAAAGTAAATAAGCTCTTCAAAACAATTACACATCAAATTCCACTAACTCAATTCTTATACAGTAAGAACAGATAAAAATGCAAGAAGATAGCTCATGAAAGCAGGGAACATAGAAATTCAAGCATGGAACCCTCACTGATGATGTATGTACACTCTAGTCTCTCTAGTGTATAGGATCATCACTCTATCCTTCTCTAATCATGCTCTCTAATTTTTGTTCTTCTCCTAACCAATCAACAATATTTAATATACCAATGCAAACATCATGAGGTCTTTTCAAGGTTGTAATGGGGCCAAGGTGAGGGTAAGGATACATATATGGCTAAGTAAGCTTATAAATTAAATCTTTAATTAACCCAAGCTTTAACATAACCTATATATATTCTATATAACTTTAGAATTC
>NC_029793.2:71238991-71239966 GCF_000816755.2 Arachis ipaensis
TTTTAATTCTTATAGTTTCACATGAGTAGGTATCCAAATTCCCATAATATTATCATGACTCATTCCCTTATTATCCTTTGTTCCCACAATTTCCCATACTTAAATAACACATACATTTCTATCTTAAGCTAACCAAAGATTCAATTTGGGATATATAATTATTTTTCCGCTTAAGGCTAGTAACGTGGTAAAATATAGAACAAATGGGATTTAAAGGCTCAAAGTGGCTAATAAAGGTAAATGAAAGGGTAGGCTTTATTTGGATAAGTGAGCTAAACAAATAATGACCTCAATCATATGCAAACATATAAATATAATAAACATTGGACATATAGGATGAAACAAAATATAGATTACAATCATAGAGAAGTAAACACACAATAATAAAATAATTATGGTTAAATAATGTAACCATTCATAAAGGCTCAAATCTCACAGGTTGTGTGTTCTTTAGCTCAAAAATCATGTTCCAAATACAACTTCAAGCAAATTTAACATAAAAGTTTTAATTAAAATTAGTGAAATTTTGTTCCAAAGATAGGGTCTTAGAAGAAACCTATTGTCTTTTCAATCAAGCAGAACATGCATGCAACTAATCTATTACTATGCAATTTATCCTATTCTATAAAAAAAAAATCTAACTAAATATCCTAATTTATTGGTGCTAGGGAAGAGAAATTACCTCCGGAAGTCAGGTACTGATCGACCTCCCCACACTTAAGGCTTTGCACCGTCCTTGGTGCCATCTGTCAAGAACAAAGGTGGGCTGGTAGCAGTATCTCCACAGTCGGGACCATCATGGCTCCCTGTGCTGGTAAAGGAAGTGGAGTCCGGAGTATCTGAGTCCTTGAATTTTCCCATGATCAGCTCCTTAAGGTATGTGAATCGGTGCTTGTGACAGCGCTCTCTCATCTTAGCTTTCTGTTCATGCCGATCCAACTTTTCAAGTATCTGATGGAGCAGTTGGGCTGTTGT
>NC_029793.2:71240101-71244718 GCF_000816755.2 Arachis ipaensis
GGCATTATTTTTACATAGTTTTCAGTATGATTTAGTTAGTTTTTAGTATATTTTTATTAGTTTTTAATTAAAATTCACATTTCTGGACTTTAGTATGAGTTTGTGTGTTTTTTTGTGATTTCAGGTATTTTCTGGCTAAAATTGAGGGACCTGAGCAAAAATTAGATTCAGAGGTTGAAGAAGGACTGCAGATGCTGTTGGATTCTGACCTCCCTACACTCAAAGTAGATTTTCTGGAGCTACAGAACTCCAAATGGCGCGCTTTTAATTGCATTAAAAAGTAGACATCCAGGGCTTTCCAGAAATATATAATAGTCCATACTTTGCCCAAGTTTAAATGACATAAACTGGCGTTCAACGCCAGTTCCATGCTGCATTCTGGAGTCAAACGCCAGAAACAGGTTGCAAAGTGGAGTTCAACGCCAAAAACACGGCACACACCAAGTGGGCCCTAGAAGTGGATTTCTGCATCATTTACTTATTTCTGTAAACCCTAGTAACTAGTTTAGTATAAATAGGACTTTTTACTATTGTATTTACATCTTTGGATTATCTTTTGATCCTTTGATCATGTTTTGGGGGCTGGCCTCTCGGCCATGCCTGAACCTTTCACTTATGTATTTTTCAACGGTAGAGTTTCTACATACCATAGATTAAGGTGTGGAGCTCTGCTGTTCCTCAAAGATTAATGCAAAGTACTATTGTTTTTCTATTCAATTCAACTTATTCCGCTTCTAAGATATTCATTCGCACTTCAATATGATGGATGTGATGATCGTGACAGTCATCATTATTCTCAACCTATGAATGCGTGCCTGACAACCACTTCCGTTCTACCTTAGATTGAATGGACTGAAGACAGCAGGAAAGCAGAGGTTCAGAGGAACGAAAGCATCTCTATACTCTTATCTGAAATTCTCACTAATGAATTACATAAGTATCTCTATCCTATTTTAATTATCTTTTAGTACACTATAATCTCTTAGTACATTTGAATCCGCCTGACTGAGATTTACAAGGTGACCATAGCTTGCTTCAAGCCGACAATCTCCGTGGGATCGACCCTTACTCACGTAAGGTTTATTACTTGGAAGACCCAGTGCACTTGCTGGTTAGTTGTACGAAGTTGTGAAACATAATTAAGAACATGAACGTGCGTATTAAGTTTTTAGAGCCGTTACCAAGGAAGGAATGATCACGATTTTGCACACCAAGTTTTTGGCACCGTTGCCGGGGATTGTTCGAGTTTGGACAACTGACGGTTCATCTTGTTGCTCAGATTAGGTAACTTTATTTTAATTTTAACCTTTTTGTTTTTATTTCTTAATTCTCAAAAAAAAAATCTTCTTTTTCGTTTATCCCAATTAATTTTCAAAAAAAAAATAATACAAAAAAATTTACAAAATTATAAAACCAAAAATATTTTTGATGTTTCTTGTTTGAGTCTAGAGTCAATTTTTAAGTTTGGTGTCTTGCATGTGTTT
Organism: Arachis ipaensis; assembly: GCF_000816755.2. Classification (NCBI taxonomy): domain Eukaryota; kingdom Viridiplantae; phylum Streptophyta; class Magnoliopsida; order Fabales; family Fabaceae; genus Arachis; species Arachis ipaensis. The sequence goes on from NC_029793.2 coordinate 71,241,586, forward strand.
CTTTTTTCTCAAGAATTTTCAAAAATTCATCATATGTTCTTCATGATCTTCAAGTTGTTCCTGGCCAGTCTTCTTGTTTGATCTTCATATTTTCTTGTTTTGTATCTTTTCTTGTTTTTCATATGCATTTTTAATTTGTTAGTGTCTAATTATTGAAAATTTCTAAGTTTGGTGTCTTGCATGTTTTTTCTTTTCTTAAAAATTTTCAAAAATAAGTCTTGATGTTCATCTTGATCTTCAAAGTGTTCTTGGTTTTCATCTTGACATTCATAGTGTTCTTGCATGCATTGTGTGTTTTGATTCATAATTTTTATGTTATGAGTCTTTTTCATGTTTTTCTTTTTCTTCATTAAAAATTCAAAAATCAAAAAAATATCTTTCCCTTTTTCTCTCTTAAAATTTCGAAAATTTGGATTGACTTTTTCAAATTTTTTTTTTTTAAAAAAATCTAGTTGTTTCTTATGAGTCAAATCAAATTTTCAATTTAAAAATCCTATCTTTTTCAAAACTTTTTCAAAAAAATCAAATCTTTTTCAAATTTTCCTTAATAATTTCAAAATTTTTTAAAAATTGATTTTCAAAAATCTTTTTCTTATCTTTATTCCATGATTTTCGAAATTAATACTATGAAAAATTTCAAGTTGTTACTTGCTTTTTAAGAAAAGATTAATCTTTAAATTTTTAAAATCATATCTTTTTGTTTCTTGTTAGTCAAGTAATCAACTTTAATTTTAAAAATAAAATCTTTTTGTTTCTTGTTAGTCAAGTAATCAACTTTAATTTTCAAAATCAAATCTTTTTAAATTTCTTTTTCAACCCTTTTTCAAAATAATTTTCAATCATATCTTTTTCAATTTCAATCATATCTTTTTCGAAATCAAATTTAAAATCTTTTCTAACTTCTTTTCTAACTTCCTATCTTTTCAAAATTTGACTTTCAAATTTTTTTCAATCAATCTTATCTTTTTGTTTCAATCACATCTTTTTCAAATTTCAATCTTATCTTTCCAAAATTTGATTTTCAAAATCTCTTAACCATTTAACTTTTTGTTTGATTCTTATCTTTTTCAAAACTGCCCAACTAACTTTCTACCTCTCTAATTTTTGAAAATACCTCTCTCTTTTTCAAAAATTCTTTTTAATTAACTAATTGTTTTAAATTTTAATTTTTAATTTAATTTCAATTTCAATTTTCGAATTTTTTTAACTTTAATTTTTAATTTTAATTTTAATTTTATTTTAATTTTCAAAATTTCTTCCTCTCTCATCTTATTATATTTATTTATTTATTCATTCACTAACACATCTCTTCATCTCAAATTACTGCTCCTATCCTCACCCTTGTGTTTGGATTATCCATTCTTCTTCACCCTTATTCCCTTTCTTCTTCTACTAACAACAAGGAACCTCTTTACTGTGACATAGAGGATTCATCTTCTTTTCTGTTCCCTTCTTTTTCATATGAGCAGGAGCAAGGACAAGAACATTCTTGTTGAAGCAGATCCTGAACCGGAAAGGACTCTGAAAAGGAAACTAAGAGAAGCTAAAATACAGCAATCCAGAGACAACCTTACAGAAATTTTCGAAAAGGAAGAGGAAATGGCAGCCGAAAATAATAATAATGCAAGGAGGATGCTTGGTGACTTTACTGCACCTAATTCCAATTTACATGGAAGAAGAATCTCCATTTCTGCTATTGGAGCAAACAATTTTGAGCTGAAACCTCAATTAGTTTCTCTGATGTAGCAGAACTGCAAGTTTCATGGACTTCCATCTGAAGATCCTTTTCAGTTCCTAACTAAATTCTTGCAGATCTGTGATACTGTTAAGACCAATGGGGTTGATTCCGAGGTCTACAGGCTTATGCTTTTCCCGTTTGCTATAAGAGACAGAGCTAGAGTGTGGTTGGACTCTCAACCCAAAGATAGCCTGAACTCTTGGGATAAGCTGGTCACAACTTTCTTAGCCAAGTTCTTTCCTTCTTAAAAGCTTAGTAAGCTTAGAGTGGATGTTCAAATCTTTAGACAGAAGGAAGGTGAATCCCTCTATGAAGCTTGGGAGAGATACAAGGAACAGATCAAAAGGTGTCATTCTGACATGCTTTCAGAATGGACCATCCTGGATATATTCTATGATGGTCTGTCTGAGCTATCAAAGATGTCACTGGACCATTCTGTAGGTGGATCCATTCACCTAAAGAAAATGCCTACAGAAGCTCAAGAACTCATTGACATGGTTGCAAATAACCAATTCATGTACACTTCTGAAAGGAATCCTGTGAATAATGGGACGCCTATGAGGAAGGGAGTTCTTGAAATTGATACTCTGAATGCCATATTGGCTCAGAATAAAATATTGACTCAGTAAGTCAATATGATTTCTCAGAGTCTGAATGGAATGCAAGCTGCATCCAACAGTACTCAAGAGGCATCTTCTGAGGAAGAAGCTTATGATCCTGAGAACCTTGCAATAGCAGAGGTGAATTACATGGGTGAACCCTATGGAAACACCTATAATCCCTCTTGTAGAAATCACCCAAATCTCTCATGGAAGGATCAACAAAAGCCTCAACAAGGCTTTAACAATGGTGGAAGAAACAGGTTTAGCAATAGCAAGCCTTTTCCATCATCCACTCAGTAAAAGACAGAGAGTTCTGAGCAGACCCCATCAAGCTTAGCAAACATAGTCTCTGATCTATCTAAGGCCACTTTAAGTTTCATGAATGAAACAAGGTCCTCCATTAGAAATCTGGAAGCACAAGTGGGCCAGCTGAGTAAAAGGATCATTGAAACCCCTCCTAGTACTCTTCCAAGCAATACAGAAGAAAACCCAAAAGGAGAGTGCAAGGCCATTGAATTGATCATCATGGCCGAACCTGCAAGGGAGGGAGAGGACGTGAATCCCAGTGAGGAAGATCTCCTGGGATGTCCAGAGATCAATAAGGAGTTTCCCTCTGAGGAACCAAAGGAATCTAAGACTCATCTGGAGACCATAGAGATTCCATTGAACCTCCTTATGCCATTCATGAGCTCTGATGAGTATTCTTCTTCTGAAGAGAATGAAGATGTTACTGAAGAGCAAGTTGCCAAGTACCTTGGTGCAATCATGAAGCTGAATGCCAAATTATTTGGTA
>NC_029793.2:71244742-71244894 GCF_000816755.2 Arachis ipaensis
AACAGGATCCTAGAAAGTTCTTAATACCTTGTACCATAGGCACCATGACCTTTGAAAAGGCTCTATGTGACCTTGGGTCAGGGATGAACCTCATGCCACTCTCTGTAATAGAGAAACTGGGAATCTTTGAGGTGCAAGCTGCCAGAATCTCA
>NC_029793.2:71244919-71274274 GCF_000816755.2 Arachis ipaensis
GTCAACCAAAGCCCCCACAGTCAAACTCTAAGTTTGGTGTTGGGAGGCCACAACCAAACTCTTAGTTTGGTGTTGAACCCCCACATTCAAACTCTAAGTTTGGTGTTGGGAGGTTCCAACCTTGCTCTAATTATCTGTGAGGCTCCATGAGAGCTCACTGTCAAGCTATTGACATTAAAGAAGCGCTTGTTGGGAGGCAACCCAATGTTATTTAATCATTTTTATTTTTTCTCTTTGTTATTTCATGTTTTATTAGGTTGATGATCATGTGGAGTCACAAAAACTACTGAAAAATTGAAAACAGAATGAAAAACAGCATTGAAAAAAGCACACCCTGGAGGAAGGGCTTACTGGCGTTTAAACGCCAGTAAGGAGCATCTGGCTGGCGTTTAACGCCAGAACAGAGCATGAAACTGGCGTTAAACGCCAGAAACAAGCAGCAGTCTGGCATTTAAATGCCAGGATTGCACCCAAAGGAAAGCTAGCGTTAAACGCCAGAAACATGCACCATACTGGCATTCAACGCCAGAAACATACTGCAGACTGGCGTTGAACGCCCAAAACAAGCATGGAAGTGGCGTTTAACGCCAGAAACATGCTGCAGTCTGGCGTTAAATGCCAGGATTGCCTACAGAGGGCGTTTTACATGCCTAATTGGAGCAGGGATGTTAAGTCCTTGGCCCCACTGGATCTATGGACCCCACAGGATTCCCTCAGGATCTGTGGACCCCACAGGATCCCCACCTACTTCTTCTCTCCTCTTCACACCTTTCCACAACACTCTTCCCTAAATACCCCTCACCAATCAACTCAATCACTCTTCCTCATCACCTCTTCACCACTCACATCCATCCTCTCTTCTCCAAAAACCCCACCTACCTTTAAATTCAAAATAATTTCCCTCCCAAACCCAACCCTAAATAGCCAAACCCTAAACCCCTCCCCGCTCCTATATAAACCCCTCATTCCTTCTTCATTTTCACACAACACAACCCTTTCTTCACCCCTTGGCCGAAACCACTTCTCCCTTCATCTCCTCCATTCTCTTCTTCTTCTACTTCTTTCTTTCTTCTTTTGCTCAGGGACGAGCAAACATTTTAAGTTTGGTGTGGTAAAAGCATAGCTTTTTGTTTTTTCATAACCATCTATGGCACCTAAGGCCAGAGAAACCTCTAGAAAGAGGAAAGGGAAGGCAATTGCTTCCACCTCTGAGTCATGGGAGATGGAGAGATTCATCTCTAAGGTTCATCAAGACCACTTCTATGAAGTTGTAGCCAAGAAAAAAGTGATCCCTGAGGTTCCTTTCAAACTCAAAAAGAATGAGTATCCGGAGATCCGACTTGAAATCCAAAGAAGAGGTTGGGAAGTTCTAACCAACCCCATTCAACAAGTCGGGATCTTAATGGTTCAAGAGTTCTATGCAAACGCATGGGTTACTAGGAACCATGATCAAAGTGTGAACCCGAACCCAAAGAATTAGCTCACCATGGTTCGGGGGAAATACTTAGATTTCAGTCCGGAGAATGTGAGGCTGGCGTTCAACTTGCCAATGATGGAAGAGAGCGCACGCCCCTACACTAGAAGAGTCAACTTTGGTCAAAGGTTGGACGAAGTCCTCATGGACATATGTGTGGAATGAGCTCAATGGAAAATTGACTCAAAAGGCAAGCCGATTCAACTAAGAAGGCTTGACCTCAAACCAGTAGCTAGAGGATGGTTGGAGTTCATTCAACGCTCAATCATTCCTACTAGCAACCGGTCTGAAGTTACTATAGACCGGGCCATCATGATCCATAGTATCATGATTGGGGAGGAAGTGGAAGTTCATGAGATTATACCTCAAGAACTCTACAAGGTAGCTGACAAGTCCTCCAACTTAGCAAGGTTAGCCTTTCCTCACCTCATTTGCCACCTCTGCAATTCGGCTGGGATTGACATAGAGGGAGACATCCTCATTGAAGAGGATAAGCCCATCACTAAGAAAAAGATGGAGCAAACAAGAGAGTATGGACCTCAACATGAGCATGAGGAAATTCCTCACCATGAAATCCCTGAGTTGCCTCAAGGGATGCACTTTCCTCCACAAAACTATTGGGAACAAATCAACACTTTCCTAGGTGAATTAAGTTCTAACATGGGACAATTAAGGGTGGAACATCAAGAGCACTCCATCATCCTCCATGAAATTAGAGAAGATCAAAGAGCTATGAGGGAGGAGCAAGAAAGACAAGTAAGAGACATAGAGGAGCTCAAAAGCACCATTGGTTCTTCAAGAAGAGGAAGACGCTACCCTCACTAAGGTGGACTCATTCCTTAATCTCTTTGTTTATTTATTTTTCTGTTTTTTTATTTTTATGCTTTATGTTTGTTTATGTTTTTGTCTTCATGATCACTAGTATTTAAGTGTCTATACCTTAAAGTTATGAATGTCCTATGAATCCATCACCTCTCTTGAATGAAAAATGTTTTAATTACAAAAGAACAAGAAGTCCATGGTTTCGAATTCATCCTTGAAACTAGTTTAATAATTTTGATGTGGTGACAATACTTTTTGTTTTCTGAATGAATGCTTGAACAGTGCATATGTCTTTTGAAGTTGTTGTTTAAGAATGTTAAATATGTTGGCTCTTGAAAGAATGATGAATAGGAGAAATGTTATTTGATAATCTGAAAAATCATAAAAATGATTCTTGAAGCAAGAAAAAGCAGTGAATATGAAAGCTTGCAGAAAAAAATTGGCGAAAAAAAATAGAAAAAGAAAAAGCAAGCAGAAAAAGCCAAAAGCTCTTTAAAACAAAAGGCAAGAGCAAAAAGCCAATAGCCCTTAAAACCAAAAGGCAAGGATAATAAAAAGGATCCAAGGCTTTGAGCATCAGTGGATAGGAGGGCCTAAAGGAATAAAATCCTGGCCTAAGCAGCTAAACTAAGCTGTCCCTAACCATGTGCCTGTGGCGTGAAGGTGTCAAGTGAAAACTTGAGACTGAGCGGTTAAAGCCAAGGTCCAAAGCAAAAAAAGAGTGTGCTTAAGAACCCTGGACACCTCTAATTGGGGACTTTAGCAAAGTTGAGTCACAATCTGAAAAGGTTCACCCAGTTATGTGTCTGTGGCATTTATGTATCCGGTGGTAATACTGGAAAACAAAGTGCTTAGGGCCACGACCAATACTCATAAAGTAGCTGTGTTCAAGAATCAACATACTGAACTAGGAGAATCAATAACACTATCTGAACTCTGAGTTCCTATAGATGCCAATCATTTTGAACTTCAATGGATAAAGTGAGATGCCAAAACTATTCAAGAGGAAAAAAGCTACAAGTCCCGCTCTTCTGATTGGAGCTAAGTTTCATTGATATTTTGGAATTTATAGTACATTCTCTTCTTTTTATCCTATTTGATTTTCAGTTGCTTGGGGAAAAGAAACAATTTAAGTTTGGTGTTGTGATGAGCGGATAATTTATACGCTTTTTGGCATTGTTTTTACATAGTTTTCAGTATGATTTAGTTAGTTTTTAGTATATTTTTATTAGTTTTTAATTAAAATTCACATTTCTGGACTTTACTATGAGTTTGTGTGTTTTTTTGTGATTTCGGGTATTTTCTGGCTGAAATTGAGGGACCTGAGCAAAAATTAGATTCAGAGGTTGAAGAAGGACTGCAGATGCTGTTGGATTCTGACCTCCCTGCACTCAAAGTGGATTTTCTGGAGCTACATAACTCCAAATGGCGCGCTTCTAATTGCGTTGGAAATTAGACATCCAGGTCTTTCCAGCAATATATAATAATCCATACTTTGCCCGAGTTTAGATGACGTAAACTGGCGTTCAACGCCAGTTTCATGCTGTATTCTAGAGTCAAACGCCAGAAACAGGTTGCAAAGTGGAGTTCAACGCCAGAAACACGTTACAAACTGGCGTTCAACTCCAAGAATGACCTCTCCACGTGTAAACTTCAAGCTCAGTCCAAGCCCACACCAAGTGGGTCCTGGAAGTGGATTTCTGCATCATTTACGTATTTCTATAAACCCTATTAACTAGTTTAGTATAAATAGGACTTTTTACTATTGTATTTACATCTTTGGATTATCTTTTGATCCTTTGATCATGTTTTGGGTGCTGGCCTCTCGGCCATGCCTGAACCTTTCACTTATGTATTTTTCAATGGTAGAGTTTCTACACACCATAGATTAAGGTGTGGAGCTCTGCTGTTCCTCAAAGATTAATGCAAAGTACTATTATTTTTCTATTCAATTCAACTTATTCCGCTTCTAAGATATTCATTCACACTTCAATATGATGGATGTGATGATCGTGATAGTCATCATCATTCTCAACTTATGAACGCGTGCCTGACAACCACTTCCGTTCTACCTTAGATTGAATGGATATCTCTTGGATATCTAATACAGGGGACCGAGTCCGAGTTATTAGTGTCTTCGTGGTATAAGTTAGAACCCATGGATGGCCATTCCTGAGATCCGGAAAGTCTAAACCTTGTCTATGGTATTCCGAGTAGGATCTGGGAAGGGATGGCTGTGACGAGCTTCAAACTCGCGAGTGCTGGGCATAGTGACAGACGCAAAAGGATCAATGGATCCTATTCCAGTATGATCGAGAACCGACAGATGAATAGCCGTGCCATGACAGAGCATCTTGGACCATTTTCATTGAGAGGACGGAAAGTAGCCATTGACAACGGTGATGCCCAACATACAGCTTGCCATGGAAAGGAGTAGGAAGGATTGGATGAAGACAGAAGGAAAGCAGAGGTTCAGAGGGACGAAAGCATCTCTATACGCTTATCTGAAATTCTCACCAATGAATTACATAAGTATCTCTATCCTATTTTAATTATCTTTTAGTACACTATAATCTCTTAGTACATTTGAATCCGCCTGACTGAGATTTACAAGGTGACCATAGCTTGCTTCAAGCCAAAAATCTCCATGGGATCGACCCTTACTCACGTAAGGTTTATTACTTGGACGACCCAGTGCACTTGCTGGTTAGTTGTACGAAGTTGTGAAACATAATTAAGAACATGAACGTGCTATTGAGTTTTTAGCACCGTTACCAAGGAAGGAATGATCACGATTTCGCACACCACCTGCCGATCCAACTTTTCAAGTATCTGCTGGAGCAGTTGGGCTGTTGTAGGTGCTTGTGGTGTTGAAGAAGGAATATCTTCATCTGGTTCAGTAGGCTGGCTGACAGTGGCTGCTGGAAGTCTAAGGTATTTCCTGTTGGGGATATATTGATCATCCCTTGGAAGCATGGCTTTGGTGTTCCCAGCTCTGTAGGAGACTCTGGCTGCTGAGACATGAGCAGAGACCAGGGCTGGAAAAGGTAAGTTGCCAGCGATTTGTACGTGTCCCATGGCATTCTGGATATGTCTTGGTAGATTCAGAGGTTGGTCTGTAAGGATGTACCATAGTAGAACGGCCATGTCCGCAGTGAAGGAGGACTCGTGAGTGCTCGGAAAGACATAATGGGACATAATCTGTGCCCATACGTGGGTACGATGGTATCCGTAGATCCATCGGCTGCCAGGTAGTGCGATAACTCTGAGAACGGCGTCCCAGTCAAATTGATACATCTGGCGCTTGAGTGCGGCTTCTTGAAAGGCGTCCAATCCTTATGGAATAGGGGGAAGACTTAGAACTTTTTGAATGGCCTCTTCTATAATGGGGACTTGCTTTTGACGGACGTAGACAGACTGCAGGGTCGGTAGGTGGTAGTTGGAGTAGAACTCGACTACCCAAGAAAGATTGACCTGCCTTGGCTGTCTCTGTAGGAAATCCCATTGTCTTCGGGCAATCTGCGGCTCAACAAATGCAGCAATGTTGGGCGGGAGGAGAAGAAGGTATTCGTTGTTGTAACTCCTTTCAACCACGATGGGGAACATCTGCTCACAGTAGCGATTGGGAAACCGCGCAGTGTCCTTTGCTGGGAAGGCTCTTTCTTTATCATCAACCTTTATGATCCTCTTAATTTTCTTTGTTGAGGGCTTTACCGCAGTTGAAGAGGGTTCTGCCACTAATGCTCTCTTTGTACCTCTTCTTGCTGGTTGTTTGGGAGTAGCTTTCTCTTTTCCTTTGTTGGTGGCCATCCTAAAAAAGGGAAGAGAAAGTAGATTAAATTTAAAGGGATAGAGCAAGGAAGAGAACGGAAAGGATGGTTATAAATACACATAAAAAGGTAAATGATATTAACATACGCTCATGAGTACATGTGAAAACTCATTAATGGAAAATAACTAGTGCATATTGATGAGCGGATAATTTATACGCTTTTTGGCATTATTTTTGGTATGTTTTTAGTAGAATCTAGTTACTTTTAGGGATGTTTTTATTAGTTTTTATGTTAAATTCACATTTCTGGACTTGACTATGAGTTCGTGTGTTTTTCTGTGATTTCTGGTATTTTCTGGCTGAAATTGAGGGACTTGAGAAAAAATCAGATTCAGAGGTAGAAGAAGAACTGCTAATGCTGTTGGATTCTGACCTCCTTGCACTCAAAGTGGATTTTCTGGAGCTACAGAACTCAAAATGGCGCGCTTCCAATTGCGTTGAAAAGTAGACATCTAGGGCTTTCCAGCAATATATAATAGTCCATACTTTGGCCGAGTTTAGACGACATAAAATGGCGTTGAACGCCAGTTCTATGCTGCTGTCTGGAGTTAAACGCTAGAAACACGTCACAAACCAGAGTTGAACGCCAGAAACACGTTACAACCTGGCGTTCAACTCCAAAAGAAGCCTCTACACGTGGAAAGCTAAAGCTCAGCCCATGCACACACCAAGTGGGCCCCAGAAGTGGATTTATGCATCAATTACTTACTTCTGTAAACCCTAGTAGCTAGTTTATTATAAATAGAACTTTTTACTATTGTATTAGACATCCTGGATTGTATTTTTGATCCTGTGATCACATTTTGGGGGCTGGACATTCGGCCATGCCTGGACCTTTCACTTATGTATTTTCAACGGTAGAGTTTCTACACTCCATAGATTAAGGTGTGGAGCTCTGCTGTCCCTCATGAATCAATACAAAGTACTACTGTTTTTCTATTCAATTCAACTTGTTCCGCTTCTAAGATATTCATTCGCACTTCAACATGAATGTGATGAACGTGACAATCATCATCATTCCCCCACGAACGCATGCCTGACAACCACTTCCATTCCACCTTAGATTGAATGATTATCTCTTGGATCTCTTAATCAGAATCTTCGTGGTGTAAGCTAGATTGATGGCGGCATTCATGACAATCCGGAAAGTCTAAACCTTGTCTGTGGTATTCCGAGTAGGATTCTGGGATTGAATGACTGTGACGAACTTCAAACTCACGAGTGCTGGGCGTAGTGACAGACGCAAAAGGAGGGTGAATCCTATTCCAGTATGATGGAGAACCTCAGATGATTAGCCGTGCTGTGACAGAGCATTTGGACCATTTTCACAAGAGGATAGGATGCAGCCATTGACCACGGTGATGCCTCCAGATGATTAGCCATGCAGTGACAGTGCATCGGACCATTTTCACAGAGAGGATGAAAAGTAGCCATTGACAATGGTGATGTCCTTACATAAAACCAGCCATGGAAAGGAGTATGATTGATTGGATGAAGACAGCAGGAAAGTAGAAGTTCAGAGGAACGAACGCATCTCTATGCACTTATTTGAAATTCTCACCAATGATATACATAAGTATTTCTATCTTTATTTTCTGTCTATTTATTATTTATTTTCGAAAACTCCATAATCAATTATTATCCGCCTGACTGAGATTTACAAGATGACCATAGCTTGCTTCATACCAACAATCTCCGTGGGATCGACCCTTACTCACGTAAGGTTTTTATTACTTGGACGACCCAGTGCACTTGCTAGTTAGTTGTATCGAAGTTGTGAATGAAAAATGATTTATTAAGACGTGCGTACAGAGTTTTTGGCGCCGTTGCCTGAGATCACAATTTCGTGCACCACATATGATGACAAGTGAATGCAAGGTGTTTATTGGCATGCCGGCAAAGGGCATGAGTAACATAGATCAAGCATCACTTGTAACAAACCATCACGTTTGTATTGACAATTAAATTTAATGAATAAAATGGTAAAGGGAATTTGTGAAAAGCAAGCATTGAATATTAGAATAGAAAAATGTAGAGAAGTGCATAATGCCATATGGGCATTTTCACAAACACATAGCATGCATGTAGAAGAAGCTTTTGAAAATAAGAATTTGAACATGCAAGTAATCCCTTAAAAAGCAATATATAATTGTCAAACAAATTTACAACACTCCACAAGCATATAATAATAAATAGTGAATCAAATAAATTGATAACACCAAGTAAAAAGGGAAAAGAAAGAAAAAGAAAATATAAACAATGAAGGTAAAAAGAAAAGAAAAAAAGATAACATAGAAAAATAAGAAGAATAATAGAAAAGTAAGGAGGGAAGGAGAAAGAAAAACCTTGTAAATGGGGGTGAGAGAGTGTAAAAAGTGAGAAAGAAGGAAGAAGGGAAGAAGGGAGGGAGAAGAAATAAGAAGGGAAAAGAGAAAAATAGGATTTGGAGGAAAAAGATACGATAATTGGCAAAATTAGGGAGGCTGTGCGGTGCAAGCCACGCGGTCGCGTGGGGCACGCGGTCACGCGCCTTGCGCTTAAACTCAATGACGCGATCGCGTCGGTCACGCGGTCGCGTGACCCGTTTTAGGCTAATGGCGCGAGGGTAGCCTCGCACTCGCACAACTCTCTGTTCAAAATCATATTAATGCCAAATTTTGGGTGACGCGATCGCATGGGGCATGCGATCGCGTGAGTGGTCAATTATTGGGATATGACACGGTCGCGTGGGGCACGCGATCGCATGAAAAGGACTGCACGCCCAGCGCCAGTCCAGCACCACTCTAGCACAACTTTCGGCTGTGCACCCTTGTTACGTCGAAATCCAGGTCACGCGGCCGCGTGGAGCACGCGGTCGCGTGGGAGGCCATTATTCCCATATGACGTGGTCGCGTCGGCGACGCGGTCGCATGGGACAATTTATGCCATTGGCACGCCTCCAGCCCTGCTCCTGCGTAACTCTCTGTTCATATTATTATTGTCTCTCAGCTCCCTGTGACGCGGACGCGTCAATGAGGCGGTCGCGTCGCGTGATTTTTTTTTAATTAAAAATATGTGAATGCAGATGCACGGAATGTACTAATGAAGAGAGGAGTTATTGAACAAGAAAATTAAAAATAAGGAAAAGAACGATCATACCATGGTGGGTTGTCTCCCACCTAGCAATTTGCTTTAACGTCCGTAAGTTGGACGCTCCGCTAGCTCAGTCTTCAGCTACGTGGGGATCTTCCAAGAGGAAGATCTCGAGCTCCTTGTTCTTCTTCAGCTTCTCGCCATGGTATAGCTTTAAACGATGTCCATTAACTTTGATAGGTTCAGAGCTTGAAGGAAGGCTTAGGTGATAAACTCCGTACGGTTCAGCTTCTCTACTCTGTATGGACCTTCCCATCTTGATCTCAACTTGCCTGGCATGAGCCTTAGTCGAGATTTATAGAGGAGGACTAAGTCCCCAGGTTGGAACTCTTTCCTCTTGATGTGCTGATCATGTACAGCCTTCATCTTCTCCTTGTATAGTCTTGAGTTCTCATAAGCTTCTAGGCGAAGGCTTTCCAGTTCTTGTAGTTGTAACTTCCTTTCAGCTCCGGCTCTCTCAATTCCCATGTTGCATTCCTTTACTGCCCAAAAGGCTTTATGCTCTATTTCAACAGGGAGATGACAAGCTTTTCCATAAACTAAGCGGAATGGACTCATCCCGATGGGTGTTTTGTATGCTGTTCTGTATGCCCATAGTGCATCTTGTAGCCTGGTGCTCCAGTCTCTTCTATGAGGTTTGACTATCTTCTGCAAGATACGCTTTATCTCTCTATTTGACACCTCGGCTTGCCCATTAGTCTGAGGATGGTAGGCTGTTGCAACTTTATGAATTATTCCATGCTTCTTCATTAGTCCTGTTAGTCTCCTGTTACAAAAATGGGTGCCTTGATTGCTCACGATTGCTCGGAGTGATCCAAAGCGACAGATAATATGGTTTCTCACAAAGGAAACAACAGTGTTAGCATCATCATTGCGGGTAGGAATTGCTTCTACCCATTTGGAAACATAATCCACAGCTAACAATATATAGAAATAACCATTAGAATTTGGAAATGGACCTATGAAGTCAATGCCCCAAACATAAAAAATTTCACAAAAAAGCATAATTTGTTGAGGCATCTCATCCCTCCTGGATATATTACCAAATTTCTGGCATGGGAAACAAGATTTAAGAAATTCAGCAGCGTCCCTAAAAGGAGTAGGCCACCAGAATCCACAGTCTAAGATTTTTCTAGCAGTTCTTTGAGGGCCAAAATGTCCTCCACTCTCAGATGAGTGACAGGCCTCTAAGATGGACTGGAATTCTGATTGAGGCACACACCGTCTAATTACCTGGTCAGCGCCATATCTCCATAAATATGGGTCATCCCATATATAATATTTAGACTCGCTTTTCAGCTTGTCTCTTTGATGCTTAGAAAAGTTTGGAGGGAAGGTGCGGCTAACTAGATAATTAGCTACAGGTGCATACCAAGGGACTATCTCAGATACTGCTTGCAGGTTATCAAATGGGAAATTATCAGCTATAGGAGTGGAATCATCTGTAATGTGCTCAAGGTGACTCAAGTGGTCCGCCACTAAATTCTGGTTACCACTCCTGTCCTTAATTTCCAAATCAAATTCTTATAATAGCAGTATCCAACGTATAAGCCTTGGTTTGGACTCCTTTTTAGATAATAAATACTTTAGAGCTGCGTGGTCTGAATAAACTACTACTTTAGTACCAAGTAAATAGGCTCAGAATTTATCCAGAGCAAAAACAATAGCAAGAAGCTCTTTCTCAGTAGTAGTGTAATTCGACTGAGCGGCATCTAAGGTTTTAGACGCGTAAGCAATAACAAAAGGATCCTTACCTTCACGTTGAGCCAGTGCTGCTCCTACTGCATGGTTGGAAGCATCACACATTATTTCAAATGGTTGGCTCCAGTCTGGTCCTCTTACAATTGGAGCTTGAGTCAGTGCGGTCTTTAGCTTATCAAACGCTTGTTTGCAATTTTCACTGAACTCAAACTCAATATCTTTCTGCAGTAGTCTGGATAAGGGAAGTGCTACCTTACTGAAGTCCTTAATGAATCTCCTGTAAAAACCTGCATGGCCAAGAAAAGAACGGACCTCCCTCACAGAAGAGGGGTAAGGTAAACTAGAAATAACATCCACCTTTGCTGGATCTACAGAAATGCCAGTATTAGACACAACATGTCCTAGTACAATCCCTTGTTTACCCATAAAGTGGCATTTTTCAAAATTTAATACCAGGTTTGTACTGACACACCTATCTAATACTCTAGATAATCCATCTAAGCAAAGGCTAAAGGAATCGCCATAAACACTAAAATCATCAATAAAAACCTCCATACAGTCCTCAATAAGATCAGAGAAAAGACTCATCATGCACCTTTGGAAAGTAGCTGGTGCATTGCATAAGCCAAAGGGCATTCTCTTGTAAGCATAAGTCCCAAAAGGACATGTAAAAGTGGTCTTTTCCTGATCCTCAGGAGCTATATGAATCTGGAAATAACCTGTGTAACCATCTAAAAAGCAATAATGCGATTTACCTGACAGGCGATCCAGCATTTGATCAATGAATGGGAGAGGATAGTGATCCTTACGGGTTGCTTGGTTGAGGCATCTGTAATCAATGCAGACCCTCCAGGCGTCTGAACTCTGGTTGTCAGGAGCTCTCCATGCTCATTCTTCACTGCAGTGACTCCAGACTTCTTTAGCGCCACTTGTACTGGGCTTACCCATTCACTGTCTGAGATGGGATAGATGATATCTGCCTCTAGTAGTCTGGTCACTTCCTTTTTGATAACCTTTAGGATAGTGGGGTTCAGTCTTCTCTAGGGTTGACGGACAGGTCTTGCTCCCTCTTCTAAAAATATTCTATGCTCACAGACTTGAGGGTTGATGCCTACTATGTCTGCCAAACTCCAACCAATTGCCTTCTTGTGCCTCCTTAGCACACCAAGTAACTGCTCTTCCTGTTGAGAAGTGAGTCCCCTTGCAATGATAACCGGAAACTTCTGCCTGTCTTCAAGGTAAGCATATTTGAGGTGTGGAGGAAGGGGTTTTAATTCTAACTTCTGATCATGTTCGGGCTCTGGGTTGTCTGGAGCTGGTAACAGTGATAAGGCACTGTCATTGTCCTCTGAGAATATCCCCACACTTGGACCTTATCCTGTGTGCTTCTCTTCAAATTCCTCCTGATGGACTTCAGCCACGGTTTCATCTATAATGTCACACTTGAGGATAGAGTGATCCTCTGGAGGATGCTTCATAACTCCCTTCAGATTGAAGATTACTACTCTGTCATCTATTTCAAAAGAGTATGTTCCTGAAAAAGCATCTAATTTAACCTTTGAGGTCTTCAGGAATGGTCTTCCGAGTAGGATTGATGATGGCTTGTCTGAGTCATTTTGGGGCATTTCCAGGATATAAAAATCAGTGGGGAACGTGAGTCCCTTAATGCCTACTACTACATCTTCAGCAACTCCAACTACTGTAATAATGCTTTTATCTGCTAACACAAAATGAGCTGCTGACCTTTTTAAGGGAGGGAGCCTCAAAACATCATATATAGACAAAGGCATTATACTTACACATGCTCCTAAATCACACATGCATTAAGAAATTATCGCACCACCAATAGTACAATTAATTATACAAGGACCTGGGTCACTACACTTTTCAGGTAAACCCCTCATTAAAGCAGATATAGAACT
Source organism: Arachis ipaensis (assembly GCF_000816755.2). NCBI lineage: Eukaryota > Viridiplantae > Streptophyta > Magnoliopsida > Fabales > Fabaceae > Arachis > Arachis ipaensis. The sequence continues at coordinate 71,257,803 of NC_029793.2, forward strand.
TCCTAAAGGAATAGTTTCTAATTCATTAATTTTGTCCTTATGTATACATAAATCTTTTAGGAACTTAGCATACTTAGGTACCTGTTGAATAACATCAAATAGAGGAACAGTTACCTCAACCTTTTTGAATATCTCTACCATTTTTGGATCAGGTTCCAGCTGCTTCCTGGGCTTCCTTGCAAGTTGTGAAAATGGGATGGGTGTGGCATTTTCTATAGTGTCTGCGCCTTTTAGTGCTTCCTTCTGTGGCTGCACTTCTTCTTCTTCAGCCACGTCCTGTATGTCCTCTTCTTCTTCAACATCTTCTATCTCCACTACCTCTTCAGCTGAGGTGTGTTCTGGTGGGTTTGTCTCCTCCTAATTCCTCTCCTGCAGTGTGGTTCCGGACCTCAGGGTGATGGCATTAATACCACCCTTGGGATTGGGTAATGGTTGAGAGGGAATACCACTGGAGCTCAAAGGTTGATTATTGGAGTTATTCATTGAACCAATCTGTGAGACAAGAGCTTGCAAAGTAGCGTTCAGACCATTTAGAGTGGCATTAATATTATTTTCCATGGTCTGTTGTCTCCGATCAATAGATTGTAGTAAGTCATCATTGGCAGATGAAGAAGGATGGGTAAATTGAGAGGTCTGCTATTGGGTATTCTGTGGTCCTTGGAATTGCCTTAGGTGAGGTGCTCTGTAAGGCTGATTCTGATTCTACTACTTGTTGTTGTTGTTATTCCACCTCTGATTTCCCTGATTATCTCTGCCTCCTCTGTTGTTGTTGTTGTCCCTCCAATTCTGGTTAGAATTGCCTTGCCATCCGTGGTTGTAATTGCCACCTTGATTGTACCCTTGGTTGGAGCGGTCATAGAAATTATGTGTGGCTGCCACAGTGTTGTCTTTCTGCTGGAGCTGCGGACATTCATCAGTATAATGGCTGTAATCAGCGCAGATTCCACAAACTCTCTGTGGGACTAACTGTTGGTTTTACTGTGCTAGAGAAGGTTGAGCTTGCTGAACTTGTTGTTGATTCAATTGCATTTGCTTCAGCAAGTTGGTCATTTCACAGATACTCTGAGTTAGAGCAGTAGTCTCTCTGCTAGAGGATACTTCTGCAACGGCTTTTGCACGACCTTGTTTCTACCTGTGATTCCTAGTAGATTCAGCTAAGTCGCTGATCAATTGCCATGCCTCATCAGTGGTCTTGTACTTTTTCATAGACCCATTGCTAGCACTTTCCAATGTGGTCTTATCTTGGGGCCTCATTCCTTGTGTGACATAACCGAGTAACACTATCTTGTCAATCATATGGTGGGGGCAAGCTTCCAGAAGATTATTGAAGCGCTCCCAATATTCATAAAGCGTCTCGGAGTCATCCTGAACAATCATGGAAATATCTTTCCTCAGTTTATCAGTAACTTCAGCTGGAAAGAACTTTTCCAAGAATTCTCTTCTCAGTGTATCCCAGTTGGATACAATTGCTGCTGGTTGAGTGTAGTACCACTCTCTTGCCTTTCTCTCAAGAGAAAATGGGAAAGCTTTTAGCAAAATTGAAGTTTCATCTGCACCCTCATGCTTGACAGTAGAACAGGCTGCCTGAAAATCTCTCAGGTGCTTGATAAGCTCTTGAGCAGGTAAGCCATGAAACTTGGGCATCAAATTGAGCAATGCGGCCTTTATTTCAAAATCTGTAGCTACCGCTAGGTGATGCGCTTGAAATGGTTGCATTGTAAAATCAGGGGCTCCAGCCTCCTGGATAGTAACTCTCCTGGCTGCTGCCATGTTACCTGCGTGTGAAACAACCAAATCAGTAGAACGGGGGCTGGTTTCTTTCTCAAATGACATTTTAGATCCGCCCTCAGAGAGGACTAACCGACACCGAGCTTGCCTTATTCATGAAATAGTTCTTTCAATCTCAGGATCGAATATTAGCAAGCTTGGATCAGGAAGCGAACGTGTCATCTAACGAAAGAAACAAGCAGCTCATAGTAGCAAAATAAAATAAAATGTAAATAAATAAATTCCAATTAATAACTTTAGCACTCTATTGCAACTCCCCGGTAACGGCGCCAAAAATTGATGCGAGCGGAAATTGGCGAGTTAAGAATGATTATAAAATATGCGTTGCAAGTATAGTTCTCAACCAACCAGAAATCCGCTCATCAATTTAGAAGGGTGTCACAGAAATTAAAATCAAAATACTGGGAGTATGAGTCCCAGGTCGTCTCCCAACGAGTTGCAGAAAAGTGTGCTATTTTATTAATCAGATGTTTTCAAAAAGGGTTGAGTTGAATGGCAGAAAATTAAATTAGAGAATTTATATAAATTTAAATAAAAGCCTTGACTGGGAGTTGATTAGCTGGAAGCCCTATTCTTATTGCAGTACTCTCAAGACTAATTGATAATTGAGGATTATTCTGTTTAGTTGTCCCTCACTAAGTAAGGGAAAGTTAAACAAGTTGGAATGCTGTTCTATCCACAAGTTCCAATCCGCTCTTGGGAGGATTGGTGTGAGTGACTAGAGAGCAATCCAACAATAAACCCAATTACAATATTTCTCTTGAGGATCCCAACTCAAGGGTTTCTTTCAATCAACTCCCCATCAAGTTAAGGAACTACTCGCTCATTGTAAATGAAGAATTCATAACATAAGAAAGGGAATTAAAGAAAGACTTGATAAATAATGATCAAAAGATTAATTAAAAATAAAAGTAATTCTTATATTAATAAATGCTAAAATAATCCAATGGTAAAATTAAGTAAATTAAGGAACATGGAAGAGTAAGAGACAAGTAAAGAGAACGAACTAGAATGTCGAAGTCTTGATGAGGCAATAACTCTTCTCAATATCCCAATGCAAAAACAATGAACATAACAAATCCTAAAAACTATGAATGTGTGTAGAGAGAAAACCTAGAGGAGAGGAAAACTAGATCTAAAAACTAAAACTATGTGGAATGAATGTTGTTGTTGGTTTCTGCATGTTCTCTGGCTCTAGTCTGCTTTTCTGGGCCGAAAACTGGGTCAAAATAAGGCCCGAAATCGCCCCAAGCGATTCTGCAGATTATGCAGATCGCGCATGTCATGCGGTCGCGTCATCCATGCAGCCGCGCCATTCGGCTTTCTGCTTTTCCACGCGGTCGTGTCATCCATGCGGCCACGTCACTGCGATTTCCTTTCTTTCGTGCGGTCTCGTCATCCATGTGGCCGCGTCACTTCTCGCTGGTCATCTCTTCAATTCCTTGTGTTCCTTCCATTTTTGCAAGCTTCCTCTCAAATCTCCAACTCATTCATGCCCTATAAAGCCTGAAACACTTAACACACAGATCACGGCATCGAATGGAATAAAGGAGAAATAAAATACATAATTAAAAGTCTCTAGGAAGCAAGTTTTCAATCATGCAATAACTTTAGGAAGGAATTATAAATGCATGCTTATTTAATGAATAAGTGGGTAAAGATCATGATAAAACCACATAACTAAACACAATATAAACCCTAAAATAGTGGTTTATCAGTTATCCTGTAACTCTTAGTCAGGATATCAATAATTCTCAGATTTAATTGTAAAAAGTAAAAGAACATGAAATAAATACTTGTTATGCAGTGATGAAGAACAGGTTTGGGTTTTGGAGATGCTTTGTCTTCTGAATCTCTGCTTTACTACTATCTTTTTCTTCATACATGTAAGGCTCCTTCCATGGCAAGATTTATGTTGGGCATCACCGTTGTCAATGGCTACTTCCCGTCCACTCAGTGAAAATGTTCCAAATGCGCTGTCACCGCACGGCTAATCAGCTGTTGGTTCTCGATCATGTTGGAATAGGATCCATTGATCCTTTTGCGTCTGTCACACGCCCAACACTCGCGAGTTTGAAGCTCGTCACGGTCATCCCTTCCCAGATCCTACTTGGAAGAATACCACAGACAAGATTTAGACTTTCTGGATCTCAGGAATGGCCGCCAGTAATTCTAGCCTATACCACGAAGGTTCCAATCTTAGATTAGAAACCCAAGAGATACACATTCAAGCTTGATTGCATGTAGAACGGAGGTGGTTGTCAGACACGTGTTCATAGGTGAGAATGATGATGATTGTCATGGATCATCACATTCATCAGGTTGAAGTGCGAATGAAAATCTTAGAATAGAAGCAAGCGTGATAGAATGGAAAACAGTAGTAATTGCATTAATTCATGAAGAACAGCAGAGCTCCTCACCCCCCAACAATGGGGTTTAGAGACTCATGCCATAGAAGATACAATATGAAACGTGTAGAGTGTCATGAGGTACAAGATGAATTACTAAAAGTAGTTTTTATAGTAAACTAGTGACCTAGGGTTACAGAAAATGAGTAAGCTAGGGTGTTTAGTGTAAAAATCCACTTCCGGGGCCCACTTGGTGTGTGCTTAGACTGAGCATTGAAGCTTTCACGTGTAGAGGCCTTTCTTGGAGTTAAACGCCAGCTTTTGTGCCAGTTTGGGCGTTTAACTCCAGCTTTTGTGCCAGTTCTGGCGTTTTGACGCCAGAATTTCTATGCTGACTTGGAACGCCAGTTTGGGCCATCAAATCTTGAGCAAAGTATGGACTTTTATATATTGCTGGAAATCCCAGGATGTCTACTTTCCAATGCAATTAAGAGCGCGCCAATTGGGCTTCTGTAGCTCCAGAAAATCCACTTCGAGTGCAGGGAGGTCAGAATCTAACAGCATCTGCAGTCTTTTTTCAGCCTCTGAATCAGATTTTTACTCAGGTCCCTCAATTTCAGCCAGAAAATACGTGAAATCACAGAAAAACACGCAAACTCATAATAAAGTCTAGAAATGTGAATTTTAAATAAAAAATAATAAAAATATAATAAAAACTAACTAAAATATACTAAAAACATACTAAAAAGAGTGCCAAAAAGCGTATAAATTATCCGCTCATCATGAGCCTCAGATTCCCATGGTTCCTCATTAGGAAACTCCTTGGAGGCTAGTGGACGTCCATTGAGGTCTTCTTCAGTGGAAATCACTGCCTTTCCCTCCTCTATGCATTCGGCCATGTGGGACGTGTTTATGGCCATGCATTCTCTCTTTGGGTTTTCTTCTGTATTGCTTGGGAGAGTACTAGGAGGGAGTTCAGTAATTTTCTTACTCAGTTGACCCACTTGTTCCTCCAAATTTCTAATAGAGGATTTTGTTTCAATCATGAAACTTTGAGTGGTTTTAATTAAATCAGACACTACAGTTGCTAAGTCAGAGTGGCTCTACTTAGAATTCTCTGTTTGTTGCTGAGAAGATGATGGAAAAGGTTTGCCATTGCTAAACCTATTTCTTCCACCATTATTGTTCTTGAAGCCTTGTTGAGGCCTCTGTTGATCTTTCCATGAGAGGTTTGGATGATTTCTCCATGAAGGGTTATAGGTGTTTCCATAGGATTCTCCCATGTAATTCACCTCTTCCATTGCTGGGTTCTCAGGATCATAAGCTTTTTCTTCAGATGAAGCTTCTTTGGTACTAACTGTTGCTGCTTGCATTCCAGACAGACTCTGAGAAATCATATTGACTTGCTGAGTCAATATTTTGTTCTGAGCCAATATGGCATTCAGAGTATCAATTTTAAGAACTCTTTTCTTCTGATTCGTCCCATTATTCACAGGATTCCTTTCAGAAGTGTATATGAATTGGTTATTTGCAACCATTTCAATGAGTTCCTAAGCTTCTGTAGGCGTCTTCTTCAGATGAAGAGATCCTCCAGCAGAGCTGTCCAATGACATCTTGGACAGTTCAGACAAACCATCATAGAAGATACCTATGATGCTCCATTCTGAAAGCATGTCAGAAGGACACCTTCTGATCAGTTGCTTGTATCTTTCCCAAGCTTCATAGAGGGATTCACCTTCCTTCTCTCTGAAGGTTTGGACTTCCACTCTAAGTTTGCTCACTTTTTGAGGTGGAAAGAACTTTGCCAAGAAGGCATTGACTAGCTTTTTCCAAGAGTTCAGGCTTTGTTAGGTTGTGAATCCAACCATGTTCTAGCTCTGTCTCTTACAGCAAAGGGAATGAGCATAAGCTTGTAGACCTCGGGATCAACCCCATTGGTCTTGACAGTGTCACAGATTTGCAAGAATTCAGCTAAGAACTGATGACATGAAACTTGTAATTCTGTTGCATTAGAGAAACTAATTGAGGCTTAAGCTCAAAGTTGTTTGCTCCAATAGCATGGATTGAGATGCTTTTCCCATAGAAGTCAGGAGTAGGTGCAGTAAAGTCACCAAGCACCTTCCTTGCATTGTTTGCATTGTTGGCATTGTTGTTGTTTTCGGCTGCCATGGCTTCTTCTTGTTTGAAAAGCTTTGTTAGGTCCTCTACAGAGAGTTGTACTTTAGCTTCTCTTAGCTTTCTCTTCAAGGTCCTTTCAGGTTCAGGATCAGCCTCAACAAGAATGTCTTTGTCCTTACTCCTGCTCATATGAAAAGAGAGGAGCAGAAAATATGGAATCCTTTATGTCACATTATAGAGATTCCTTGAGGTGTCAGAGGAAAATAAAAATAGAAGGATGAGGTAGAGAAGAGAGAATTCGAACTTATCAAAAGGGATAGAGTTCGAATTGTACATTGAGGAGGAGTGTTAGTCCATAAATAGAAGGATGTGAGAAGAGGAAAAGAATATTCGAAATTAAAGTAAAAAGATTTAAAAAATTAAAAGAAATTTTGAAAATTTGGTAAATAATTTTTGAAAACTAAGATTGGGAAAGAAATTAAGTGATTTTTGGAAAAGATTTTGAAATTTGAAATCAAAAAGATATGATTGAAACTTAATTTTGAAAAAGATGTAATTGAAAAGACATGATTGAGAAGATATGATTGAGAATCAAATTTAAAAGAAGAAAGTTTTTAAAATTAAAGTTGATTACTTGACCAACAAGAAATTAAAAGATATGATTCTAGAATTAAAACTTTTGATCCTTCCTTAATAGGCAAGTAATAACTTGAAAAATTTGAATTAAATCACTAATTGTAGCAAGGATTTTTGAAAATAAAAATAAATAAAAAAAATGGAAAGAAGTTGATTTTGAAAGGATATGATTGAAAAGATATGATTTGAAAAAAAATTTGATTTTGAAAAATTATGAAAATTTGAAAAAGATTTGAATTAAAAACAAAATCTTTCCTCTAGTGTCCTCCTGGTGTTAAACGCCCAGAATGGCATCCATTCTGGCGTTTAACGCCCAAAATGCTACTTTTTTGGGCCAGGTACCCTGGCTGGCGTTTAAACGCCAGTTTTCCTTCTTCACTGGGCGTTTTGAATGCCCAACTTTTTCTATGTAATTCCTCTGCTGAATGTTCTGAATCTTCAATTCTTTGTGTTATTGACTTGAAAAGACACAATTTTAAAATTTTTTTTTTAATTTTTAATGATGAGAAACAATAAAAAAAATGCAACTAAGATCAAATAAACAATGCATGCAAGACACCAAACTTAGAAATTTTCATATTAGAAACACTAACAAATTGAGAATGCATATGAGAAATAACTAAACACACAAAACAAGAGAATTTAAAGATTAGAGCAAGAAAATCATCAAGAACATCTTGAAGATTAATGAAGAACATAATGCATGTAATTTTCGAAAATTAAAAGAATGCAATTGACACCAAACTTAAGATTAGACACTAGACTCAAACAAGAAACATAAAATATTTTTGATTTTAAGATTTTATAAATTTTTTTTGTGATTTTTCGAAAATTATATGGAAAAGAAAATAAAGAGATTCAAAATTTTTAATAAGAATTCCAGGAATCATGCAATGTTAGTCTAAAACTCCGGTCCAGGAATTAGACATGGCTTACTAGCTAGCCAAGCTTTCAGTGAAAGCTTCGGTCAAAAATACTAGACATGGCCAATGGCTAGCCAAGCTTTAGCAGATCATTACTCTCAACAGCAAAATTGATAGAAATCAATAAGCTCTCGTGATGATAAGTTGAAACCTCGGTCCAAAAGTTTAGACATGGTTTCACAACCAGCCAGACTTCAGCAAATCATCATGAAACTCTAGAATTCATTCTTAAAAACTCTAAAGAACAGAATAGAAAATTTTTTGTATTTTTGAAATTTTTTTTCGAAAATAAAAAGTAAAAAGCTTGATCATAAAATAAAATTACCTAATCTAAGCAAAAAGATGAACCGTCAGTTGTCCAAACTCGAACAATCCCCGGCAACGGCGCCAAAAACTTGGTGTTGTTGCCGGACCAGAAACTTGGCACTGTTGTTGCCGGAAACAAATGCGACATTGTTGTTCGTTCCCTCCCCGGCAACGGCGCCAAAAACTTGGTGCACGAAATTGTGATCATCAATGGCGCCAAAAATTTAGTATGCACAATTGTAATCTCAACTCTTTATCACAACTCCGCACAACTAACCAGCAAGTGCACTGGGTCGTCCAAGTAATAAACCTTACGTGAGTAAGGGTCGATCCCACGGAGATTGTCGGCTTGAAGCAAGCTATGGTCACCTTGTAAATCTCAGTCAGGCGGATTCAAATGGTTATTGAGAATTGGTAACTAAAATATGAATAAAACATAAAATAGGATAGAGATACTTATGTATTTCATTGGTGAGAATTTTAGATAAGCATATGAAGATGCTTTGTTCCTCCTGAACTTCTGCTTTCCTATTGCCTTCTTCCAATCATTCATACTCCTTTCCATGGCAAGCTTTATGTTGGGCATCACCATTGTCAATGGCTACTTCCCGTCCTCTCAGTGAAAATGGTCCAAATGCGCTGTCACCGCACGGCTAATCATCTGTCGGTTCTCGATCATGTTGGAATAGGATCTATTGATCCTTTTGCGTTTGTCACTACGCCCAACACTCGCGAGTTTGAAGCTCGTCACAGTCATCCCTTCCCATATCCTACTCAGAATACCACAGACAAGGTTTAGACTTTCCGGATCTCAAGAATGGCCACCAATAATTCTAGCCTATACCATGAAGGTTCTAATCTTAGATTAAAAACCCAAGAGATACACATTCAAGCTTGATTGCATGTAGAACGGAAGTGGTTGTCAGGCACGCGTTCATAGGTGAGAATAGTGATGAGTGTCACGGATCATCACATTCATCATGTTGAAGAATGAATGGATGTCTTAGAGAAGAAGTAGGCGTGAATTGATTAGAAAAATAATAATACTTTGCATTAATTCATGAGGAACAGCAGAGCTCCACACCTTAATCTATGGTGTGTAGAAACTCCACCGTTGAAAATACATAAGAATGAAAGGGTCTAAGCATGGCCGTATGGCCAGGCTCCCAAAGATGAAAAGGTCTATGAAAGTATGATCAAGTGTGTAAAAGTATATGAAAGTCCATGAAATACAATAGCAAAATGTCTTATTTGTAGAAAACTAGTAACCTAGGGTTTACAAAAATGAGTAAATGATGCAGAATCCACTTTCGGGCCCACTTGGTGTGTGCTTGGGCTAAGCATTGAAGCTTTCACGTGTAGAGGCTTTTCTTGGAGTTAAACGCCAGCTTTTGTGCCAGTTTGGGCGTTTAACTCCAGCTTTTGTGCCAGTTCTGGCGTTTTGACGCCAGAATTTATATGCTGACTTGGAACGCCGGTTTGGGCCATCAAATCTTGGACAAAGTATGGACTATTATATATTTTTGGAAAGCCCAGGATGTCTACTTTCCAACGCAATTGAGAGCGCGCCAATTGGGCTTCTGTAGCTCCAGAAAATCCACTTCGAGTGTAGGGAGGTCAGAATCCAACAGCATCTGTAGTCCTTTTTCAGCCTCTGAATTAGATTTTTGCTCAGGTCCCTCAATTTCAGCCAGAAAATACCTGAAATCACAGAAAAATACACAAACTCATAGTAAATTCCAGATATGTGATTTTTATTGAAAAACTAATAAAAATATAATAAAAACTAACTAAAACATACTAAAAACATACTAAAAATAATGCCAAAAAGCGTATAAATTATCCGCTCATCAAGATGGCAGACAAATCCATGAAACAGGCTTATGGACTAGTAGAGGACGTGCTAGTAAAGGTTGAAGGCTTTTACATCTCTGTTGATTTCATAATCCTAGACACTGGGAAGGATGAGGATCAATCCATCATCCTTGGCAGACCCTTCCTAGCCACAACAAAAGCTGTGATTGATGTTGACAGAGGAGAGTTGGTCCTTAAGTTGAATGAGGACTACCTTGTATTCAAGACTCAAGGTTCTCCTTCTGTAACCATGGAGAGGAAGCATGAAAAGCTTCTCTCAATTCAGAGTCAAACAAAACCCCCACATTCAAACTCTAAGTTTGGTGTTGGGAGGCCATAACCAAACTCTAAGTTTGGTGTTGACAGGCCACAACCAAACTCTAAGTTTGGTGTTGACAGGCCCCAACCCTGCTCTGATTATCTGTGAGGCTCCATGAGAGCTCACTGTCAAGCTATTGACATTAAAGAAGCGCTTATTGGGAGGCAACCCAATCTTTTATTATCTATTTATCTATGTTAAATTTCCATTGTTATTTCTTCTTTTGGTTGATGATCATGTGAAGTCACAAAAACAAATGAAAAATCAAAAACAGAATGAAAAACAGCATTAAAAATAGCTCACCCTGGAGGAAGAACTTACTGGCATTTAAACGCCAGTAGGAAGCATCAGACTGGCGTTTAACGCTAGAAAGAAGCATCAAGCTGGCGTTAAACGCTAGAAACAAGCAACAGACTGGCGTTTAACGCCAGAAACAAGCACCAAGTTAGCGTTAAATGCCAAGAAAGGGAGAAAAACTGGCGTTTAATGCCAGAACAGAGCATCAAGTTGGCGTTTAACGCCAGAAACAAGCAGCAGACTGGCATTAAACGCCAAGATTGCACTCTAAGGGCGTTTATACGCCTAAATGGAGTAGGGATGATAAGTCCTTGACCCCTCAGGATCTGTAGACATCATACAACCCACCTACACCCACCCACTCAAATTCAAACCATCACTCCTTCCTTTTCACACATCATAACCACCTAAAACCCCCTTGGCTGAACCATTCACATACCTCCATCTCCTCCATCTCTTCTTCTCCTACTCCTTTCTTTCTTCTTTTTCTCGAGGACGAGCAAACCTTTTAAGTTTGGTGTGGTAAAAGTGTTGATTTTTATTTTTCCATAACCATTTATGGCACCTAAGGCCAGAGAAACCTCTAGAAAGAGGAAAGGGAAGGCAAAAGCATCCACCTCTGAGTAATGGAAGATGGAGAGATTCATCTCAAAAGCCCATCACTAAGAAAAGGATGGAGCAAACAAGAGAGCCCACTCATGGATCTCAATAAGAGCATGAGGAAGTTCCTCATCATGAAATCCCTGAGATGCCTCAAGGGATGTACTTTCCTCCATAAAACTATTGGGAGCAAATTAACACCTCCCTAGGAGAATTAAGTTCCAACATGGCACAACTAAGGGTGGAGCACCAAGAGCATTCCATCCTCCTCCATGAAATTAGAGAAGATCAAAGAGTCATGAGGGAGGAACAACAAAGGCAAAGAAGAGACATAGAGGAGCTCAAGCGTTCCATTGGATCTTCAAGAGGAAGAACTAGCCGCCATCACTAAGGTGGACCCGTTCTTTAATCTCCTTGCTCTTATTTTCTCTGTTTTCGTTCTCCATGCTCTATGTTTATTTATGTTTGTGTCTTTATTACATGATCATTAGTGTCTAGAGTCTATGTCTTAAAGCTATGAATTTCCTATGAATCCATCACCTTTCTTAAATGAAAAATGTTTTAATCACAAAAGAACAAGAAGTACATGATTTCGAAGTCATCCTTGAAATTAGTTTAATTATTTTTATGTGGTGACAATACTTTTTGTTTTCTGAATGAATGCTTGAACAGTGCATATGTCTTTTGAATTTGTTGTTTATGAATGTTAAAACTGTTGGCTCTTGAAAGAATGATAGAAAAAGGAGAAATGTTATTTGATAATCTGAAAAATCATTAAATTGATTCTTGAAGCAAGAAAAAGCAATGAATAAACAAGGCTTGCAAAAAAAAAGAAGAAAAAAAATATGGCAAAAATAAAAGAAAAAAAGAAAGAAAAAGAAAAAGAAAAAGCAAGCAGAAAAAGCCAAGAGCTCTTTAAACCAAAAGGCAAGAGCAAAAAGCCAGTAACCCTTTAAACCAAAAGGCAAGGGTAAAAAGGATCCAAGGCTTTGAGCATTAATGGATAGGAGGGCCCACAGGAATAAAATCCTGGCCTAAGCGGCTAAAACAAGCTGTCCCTAACCATGTGCTTGTGGCGTGAAGGTGTCAAGTTAAAAGCTTGAGACTGAGCGGTTAAAGTCGTGATCCAAAGAAAAAAAAGAGTGTGCTTAAGAACCCTGGACACCTCTAATTGGGGACTCTAGCAAAGCTGAGTCAGAATCTGAAAAGGTTCACCCAGTTATGTGTCTGTGGCATTTATGTATCCGGTGGGCTGAAATTGAGGGACTTGAGCAAAAATCTGATTCAGAGGCTGAAGAAGGACTGCAGATGCTGTTGGATTCTGACCTCCCTGCACTCGAAGTTGATTTTCTGGAGCTACAGAAACTCAATTGGCGCGCTCTCAATTGCGTTAGAAATTAGACATCCAGGGATTTCCAGAAATATGTAATAGTCTATACTTTGTGATGCCAAGGCATCTTGGCCAGTTTCACTGACCTTTTCTTTACTTCACGTTAGAGTCCACGTTAACTAGGTTAATGTGGCTTCTAACGTGGCCATGCTTAGCCATCCCCAACGTTAGTGACAATGTTGAGTGTCACTAACGTTCTCGAAGGATGGCAAGCCCACGTTAAAGAGCCACGTTAACTAAGTTAACGTGGGCTCTAACGTGGGAACAAAGGGGGATTTTCAAAGTTATTGGGAATGTTAAGTCTCAATAACGTGTGCGAAGGACTTAGAGGCAACGTTAGTGGCAACATTTGTGCTACTAACGTTGAAGTTAACGTGGCTTTTACTTAGGAACGTTAGTGAGAAAGTTGATTGTCACTAATGTTCTCGAACTCATATTTTCAGTAAACGTTAACACCCCTAACGTCCTGGTACGCGGAATCGTGATTACACTTTAATTATGTAAAATTCATTGCTCTTTCTTTCCCTGGTAATGGCGCCAAAAACATGATGCCAAGACCACGGTTCACAACTCCGTGTAACTGACCAGCAAGTGCACTGGGTCGTCCAAGTAATTCCTTACGTGAGTAAGGGTCGAATCCCACGGAGATTGTTGGTATGAAGCAAGCTATGGTCACCTTGCAAATCTCAGTTAGGCGGATAAAAATTGATAATGGTGTTTTCGAATTTAATATAATAAAATAGGGATAGAAATACTTATGTAATTCATTGGTAGGAATTTCAGATAAGCGAATGGAGATGCTTTCGTTCCTCTGAACCTCTGCTTTCCTGCTATCTTCATCCAATCAGTCTTACTCCTTTCCATGGCTGGCTTTATGCAAGGGCATCACCGTTGTCAGTGGCTACATCCCGTCCTCTCAGTGAAAAATATGCTCACATGCTCTGTCACAGCACGGCTAATCATCTGTCGGTTCTCGATCATGCTGGAATAGGATTCACCCTCCTTTTGCGTCTGTCACTAACGCCCAACAATCGCGAGTTTGAAGCTTGTCACAGTCATTCAATCATTGAATCCTACTCGGAATACCACAGACAAGGTTTAGACTTTCTGGATTCTCTTGAATGCCGCAGATCCAAAACTGAGATCAATAGTCTCCTAAGATGAACAATGGATTAAAACTGAGACCAAAGATCCAAAGATGTCTAATACAATAGTAAAAGGTCCTATTTATAATAAACTAGTCACTAGGGTTTACATGAGTAAGTAATTGATGCATAAATTCACTTCCGGGGCCCACTTGGTGTGTGCTTGGGCTGAGCTTTAAGTGTTACACGTGCAGAGGCCATTTGTGGAGTTGAACGCCAGGTTTTGATCCATTTCTGGCGTTCAACTCTGGTTTTGGATCCTTTTCTGGCGCTGGACGCCAGAATTGGGCAGAGAGCTGGCGTTGAACGCCAGTTTGCGTCCTCTATTCTTGGCCAAAGTATGGACTATTATATATTTCTGGAAAGCCCTGGATGTCTACTCGTCTTTGTTGCTCCTCCCTCATTGCTTTTTGATCTTCTCTTATTTCATGAGGCATGATGGAGTGCTCTTGATGTTCCACCCTTAGTTGTCCTATATTGGAACTCAATTCTCCTAGGGAGGTGTTGATTTGCTCCCAAAAGTTCTGTGGAGGAAGGTGCATCCCTTGAGGTATCTCAGGGATTTCTTAATGATGAGCTTCTTCATGTGCCTGTTGAGATCCATGAATGTGCTCTCTTGTTTGTTCCATCCTTTTCTTAGTGATGGGCTTGTGAGATGAATCTTTCCATTTCCCATGGCTCAGAGGTGGAAGCAATTGTCTTCCCTTTCCTCTTTCTTGAGGTTTCTCTGGCCTTAGGTGCCATTAATGGTTATGAAAAACCAAAAAAGCTATGCTTTTACCACACCAAACTTAGAAAGTTGCTCGTCCTCGAGCAAAAGAAGAAAGAATAATAGAAGAAGAAGAAGAAGAAAATATGGAGGAGATGGAGGGATGTGTGTATGGATGTGAGTGATGAATGGAAAACAGAAGGGGTGATCATGAATGGAGAGAGAGAGGGTGAGGTGGGTGGGGATCCTGTGGGATTCACAGATCCTGAGATGATCCTGTGGTATTTCACAGATCTTGAGGTGATCCTGTGGTGTCCACAGATCTGGAGGTGTCAAGGATTTACATCCCTGCACCCATTAGGCATGTAAAATGCCCTTGCACACAACTCTGGGTGTTCAGCGCCAGGTTGGTGCCCATTTTGAGCGTTCAACGCCCATTTGTGTGCCATTTCTGGCGTTGAACGCCAGAACCATGCCTGTTCTGGCGTTCAGCACAGATGTTCAGAGCATTGTTGAAACTCTCCAACACCAAACTTAGAGTTTGACTGTGGGGGCTCTGGTTGACTCTGCTTTGAGATAAGCTTTTTCTGCTTCCTCTCCATGGTTGCAGAGGGAGATCCTTGAGTTGAAAACACAAGGGAGTCCTCATTCCATTGAAGGACTAGTTCACCTCTGTCAACATCAATCACAGCTCTTGCTGTGGCCAGGAAAGGTCTTCCTAAGATGATGGATTCATCCCCTTCCTTTCCAGTATCCAGGACTATGAAATCAGCAGGGATGTAAAGGCTTTCAACCTTTACTAACACGTCCTCTACTTGTCCATATGCCTATTTTCTTGAGTTTTCTGCCATCTCTAATGAGATTTTAGCAGCTTGCACCCCATAAATTCCCAGTTTCTCTATTACAGAGAGGGGCATGAGGTTTATCCCTGAACCAAGGTCACACAGAGCCTTAAAGATCATGGTGCCTATAGTACAAGGTATTATGAACTTTCCAGGATCCTGTCTCTTCTGAGGCAATGTCAGTTGATCCAGATCACTTAGTTCATTAATGAACAAGGGAGGTTCAACTTCCCAAGTATCAATGCCATATAATTTGGCATGTAGCTTCATGATTGCACCAAGAAACTTGGCAGTTTGCTCTTCAGTAACATCCTCATTCTCTTCAGAAGAGGAATACTCATCAGAGCTCATGAATGGCATAAGGAGGTTCAATGGAATCTCTATGGTCTCTAGATGAGTCTCAGATTCCTTTGGTTCCTCAGAGGGAAGCTCCTTATTGATCACTGGACGTCCCAGGAGGTCTTCCTCCTTGGGATTCACGTCCTCTCCTTCCCTTACAGGTTCGGCCATGGTGCTTATGTCAATGGCTTGCACTCTCCTTTTGGATTCTCTTCTGTATTGCTTGGGAGAGTACTTGGAGGGATTTCAGTGATCCTTTTACTTAGCTGGCCCACTTGTGCTTCCAAATTTCTAATGGAAGACCTGGTTTCATTCATGAAACTCACAGTGGCTTTAGATAGATCAGAGACTAGATTTGCTAAATTAGAAGCATTTCGTTCAGAGTTCTCTGTCTGTTGTTGAGTGGATGATGGAAAAGGTTTATTATTGTTAAACCTGTTTCTTCCACCATTATTAAAGCCTTGTTGAGGCTTTTGATCCTTCCATGAGAAATTGGGGTGATTTCTCCATGATGATTTATAGGTGTTTCCATAAGGTTCACCTATGTGATTTACCTCTGCTATTGCAGGGTTCTCAGGATCATAAGCTTCTTCTGCATAAGAAGCCTCTTGAGTACTGTTGGATGCAGCTTGCATTCCATGCAAACTCTGGGAGATTATATTGACTTGCTGAGTCAATATTTTATTCTGAGCCAATATGGTGTTCAGAGTATCAATCTCAAGAATTCCCTTCTTCATAGGCGTCCCATTATTCACAGGATTCCTTTCAGAAGTGTACATGAACTGGTTATTTGCAACCATGTCAATGAGTTCTTGAGCTTCTGCAGGCGTTTTCTTTAGGTGAATGGATCCATCTGCA
>NC_029793.2:71275853-71303198 GCF_000816755.2 Arachis ipaensis
AGTATCACATATCTGCAAGAATTCAGTTAAGAACTGAAAAGGATCTTCAGATGGAAGTCCATGAAACTTGCAGTTCTGCTGCATCAGAGAAACTAATTGAGGTTTCAGCTCAAAGTTGTTTGATCCAATGGCAGGAATGGAGATGCTTCTTTCATGTAAATTGGAATTAGGTGCAGTAAAGTCACCAAGCATCCTCCTTGCATTATTATTATTTTTGGCTGCCATCTCCTCTTCCTGTTCGAAAATTTCTGAAAGGTTATCTCTGGATTGTTGTAATTTAGCTTCTCTTAGTTTTCTCTTCAGAGTCCTTTCAGGTTCTGGATCTGCTTCAACAAGAATATTCTTGTCCTTGCTCTTGCTCATATGACAAAGAAGAGGGCATAGAAAAAATAATAATAATAGAGATCCTTTATACCACAGTATAGGGATCCCTTTGTGAGTGGAAGAAAAGAGGGGGAGACAAAGAATGTAATGTAATGGAAGAAACACATCTGTGAGGAGGGTTGAGATGTGAGATGAGATGTTAGTAAATGGATAAACAAATAGAAAGAGATGAGAGAGAAGAGAATTTTCGAAAATAATTTTTTGAAAAAGAGTTAGTGATTTTCGAAAATGGTTTTTGAAAAAAGTTAGTATTTTTCAAAAATTTTTAAAATCAAAAATAAAAATAAGAATAATTAGTTAAATAAAAAAGAAATTTTTGAAAAAGAGGGAAGATATTTTCGAAAATTAGAGAAATTTTTGAATCAAAACATTAATTGTTATTGTTATTTTCGAAAATTATGATATAAAATTAAGAAAAAGATTTTTGAAAAATATTTTTTTTTGAATTTTCGAAAATAACTAAGAAGTTTGAAAAAGATTTGATTTTTGAAAAAGATTTTGAAAGAGATTAGATTTTCAAATTGAAAATTTGATTTGACTCATAAGAAACAACTTGATTTTAAAAATTTTTGAAAAAGTCAACTCAAATTTTCGAATTTGATGAGAGAAAAGAGGGAAAGATATTTTTTTGATTTTTGAATTTTTATGATGAGAGAGAAAAACATGAAAATTATGCAATGCATGAAATTTTTAGATCAAAACATGAATGCATGCAAAAATGCTATGAATGTCAAGATGAACACCAAGAACACTTTGAATGTCAAGATGAACATCATAGACACAATTTTGAAAAATTTTTAATGCAAAGAAAACATGCAAGACACCAAACTTAGAATTCTTTAATGCTTAGACACTAAGAATTCAAAAATGCATATGAAAAACACCAAACAACTCAAAATAAAAAATCATCAAGATCAAACAAGAAGACTTACCAAGAATAACTTGAAGATCATGAAGAACACTATGACTGCATGAATTTTCGAAAAAATGCAAGATGCATATGCAATTGACACCAAACTTATAACATGACACATGACTCAAACAAGAAACACAAAAATATTTTTGATTTTTATGATTTTCTAATTTTTTTTGGATTTTTATTTTATATTTTTCGAAAATTATTTAGAAAAGAGAAAAATAAGGATTCAAAAATTTTTAATATGAATTCCAGGAATCTTACGCTCTAAAGCTCCAATCAAAGGGTTAGGCATGGCTTAATAGCCAGCCAAGCTTTAGTATGTAACTCAGACATGACACGCCTGACATACTCATTCCCAAAGGAATTAGACATGGCTTTACAGCTAGCCAGGCTTCAACATGCTCCATGAAACACTAGAAATCATTCTTAAAAATTCTGAAGAAAAATAATATTTTTGAAAACATTTTTTTTTTCGAAAACAAGTGAGAAATTTTTGAAAGGTTTTTGAAAAATTTTTGAAAGGAAAACAAAAAGAAAATTACCTAATTTGAGCAACAAGATGAACCGTCAGTTGTCCAAACTCGAACAATCCCCGGCAACGGCGCCAAAAACTTGGTACGCGGAATCGTGATTACACTTTAATTATGTAAAATTCATTGCTCTTTCTTTCCCTGGTAATGGTGCCAAAAACATGATGCCAAGACCACGATTCACAACTCCGTGTAACTGACCAGCAAGTGCACTGGGTCGTCCAAGTAATACCTTACGTGAGTAAGGGTCGAATCCCACGGAGATTACAGCTAGAAAATACCTGAAATCACAGAAAAACACACAAACTCATAGTAAAGTCCAGAAATGTGAATTTAACATAAAAACTAATGAAAACATCCCTAAAAGTAACTAGATCCTACTAAAAATATACTAAAAATAATGTCAAAAAGCGTATAAATTATCCGCTCATCACGTCCTAAGCTAAAGTCTCTGCCCACTTCACACTTTCTCTCTACAAGTAAAGCCAAGCCCAAATGAAGAAGAGAACTGCTTCAAACTCAAGATCCAAAGGCCAAAGACTTGAAGAGCCAACTAGAAGCTGAGAGAAGTAGTATATATAGGAGTAGCTTTGAATTGTTGAAGGGGGTTCTGGAAGTTGGAAAAGAGAACTACTCTCTGTATTTTACCTTCTCTGCATTTTTCTAGTTTTATTATGTATTCTCCATCTTTGTTTTCATTTTCGAGAGCTATGAACAACTAAACCCCTTTCATTGGGTTAGGGAGCTCTGTTGTAATTTGATGGATCAATACTAATTTTCATTATTCTTCTTCTATCTTTTCTCTTGATTTTACTTGAAAGCTTTCGATCTTCATCCAATTGGGTAGTTATCTTGGAAAAGAAGCTATTCAAACTTGGATCTCTTCTGAACCTTGAAAGAGGAATGAAGAGATCAAGCTAGAAATACTTTCTCATGCTGGAATAAATTGGGTTTGGATGGGTATGTGACTATAACCCTCTCAATACTTGATTTGGGAAATGCATGTGGTATAATCAGTGACCATACTTCATCTCTTCTCATGAGCAATTGATCAAGGAATTGGCTATTGATCAAGATTTGAGAGATTGAATTGCAAGAAATTGTAATTCAATCAATTAAGATTGCGAAGGAGATCAATGAGTGCATTGATTGAGGAAGAGATGAAAATGAACTTGATCCGGAGAATTGCAACATCTCCTGAGCCCAATGAACTCCCCATCTCTAATCTTACCCATTTTCTTTAATTTCTGCCATTTACTTTTATGAGCAAATCCCCCATTCCCATTTACAATTCTGCAATTTACTTTCAGTCATTTACTTCCAGTTCTTTAATTCTAGCATTTACTTTTCTGTTATTTACATTCCCACCATTTTATTCTCTGCAACTCTCAATCCAAATTCTAGATTCGCTTAACTAGAACATTCTTCTAATTAAAGTTGCTTGATCAATCAATCCCTGTGGGATTCGACCTCACTCTATTGTGAGTTTTTACTTGACGACAAATTCGGTACACTTGCCGAAGGAAATTTGTTGAGAGACAGTTTCCACCCGCATCAAGTTTATGGCGCCGTTGCCGGGGATTGATTGTGCATCAACAATGATTAAATTGGAAGATCACTAGATTGAGTATTTTTCTTTTGTGAATTTCATTTTCTGTTTGAGTGATTTACTTTCTGTTTTAGTTAAACTTCTTCCCTTCCCCCTCTACTCTTTTGTTTTTCTTTGTTATTTTCAATTCTGTTTGCTAACCCACTAACTGTTTGATATATTGCATCACCCATAACTAACAGTAATTCTGACAAAAATACTTTCTGCACCTATCTTTTCTTGCTTGCACTTGATGGTTGTATGACAGGGAGAAGAAGCGGGGCTTCAACTTCCTTCGATTCTGAACCTGAGAGGACCTTCCTTAGATTAAGGAGGGAGGTAAGAGGAAAGAAAGTGGTTGGTGCTGAGGAAGAAGAGGAATTCTTTGAACGAAACATGGAAGACAACATGGAAAACCATCATGAAGAAGAGGATCACAACCATGGGGGAGGAGGTAGAGTAAATCATGCTGGGGAGGATAGAAGAGTTTTGGGCTCTTACATCAATCCAAACCCAGGCAATTGTGGAAGTAGCATCCAAAAGCCAACAATCCATGCCAACAACTTTGAACTTAAACAACAGCTCATCACCCTTGTTCAGAACAACTGTTCGTTTGGAGGAGGTGTCCAAGAAGACCCCAATCAACATCTAATCACCTTCCTGAGGATATGTGACACAATGAAGTCTAATGGTGTTCATCCTGACACCTATAGACTGCTCTTGTTTCCATTCTCACTTAAGGATAAAGCAGCCAAATGGCTGGAATCTTTCCCAAGGGAAAGCTTGACAACTTGGGAAGACGTGGTGAAAAAATTCTTAGATTGCATCTCTGCATGTAAACATACCATTCATCAAGGCAATTCAACAAATGCCTGCATTCATCAAGTATATGAAGGAACTTCTTCCCAGGAAAAGCTCACTCAAAGGAGGCCAGACTATAGTGATGAACAAGGAATGTAGTGCCCTTATTCAACCTGAGTTGCCTACAAAAAAAGAGACCCAGGGAGTTTTCACATCCCTTGTGCCATAGGTGAAACTATGTTCGATAGAGCACTATGTGATTTGGGGGCCAGCATCAACTTACTGCCCTTATCCCTGGTGAAGAGGCTGCAGATCAATGAGATAATGCCCACAGATGTAATCATCCGACTGGCCGACAAAACTCAAAAGCAGGCAATAAGAGTGGTGGAAAATGTGTTGCTAAAGGTTGGAAAATACTTTCTCCCAACAGACTTTGTCATCCTGGACATGGAAGAGAGTCACACTCACCCAATCATATTAGGAAGACCATTCATAGCTA
Source organism: Arachis ipaensis (assembly GCF_000816755.2). Classification (NCBI taxonomy): domain Eukaryota; kingdom Viridiplantae; phylum Streptophyta; class Magnoliopsida; order Fabales; family Fabaceae; genus Arachis; species Arachis ipaensis. The sequence continues at coordinate 71,280,575 of NC_029793.2, forward strand.
CGGCCAGAGCACTTATCGATGTAGAGAAAGGGGAGCCAATATTGAGAATCCATGATGAATGACTCAGCTTCAATATTTTCAAACTCTCACAAGAAACAGATCAAGAGGACAAGGAACTAAGCACAAAAGATAATGAGATACTGAAAGAGGAGACAAGCACTGAAGCACAGCCAGTTCATTCTGAGATCCCCTTAATTGATAAACAAGGAAAACAGCAATTGCCACAGCTCAAGGAAAAATTGGAGGAACCTAAACCTCTAGAGGCAGGAAAAGACAGCATCACAACTCCTTTAGAAAAAGAGGTCACCGAGGGCGAACAAGTTTGGTGTTCAAAGCAGAACTCTTGGAGCTTTGAACAAAACTTTTCATCACAGTGCTCCAAACTAAGTTTGGTGTTACCCCATGGTGCCATCAATCTACCTATAAGGATACACAAGTAGTTAGTTAGTTGAAGTTCATAAATAAACAAACTCTTTTTCTTCTCTTTATTATTCTAGCCGTATAGTTGATTTTTATGATATTAATTTCCTTATTTTAAATCTTTATAGGAAAAAGGAAAAGGGGAGTGATTGGACAGTTAAACAAAGAAGGTTCGGACACCACAAAAGGAGGGACTACACACTTGTTCTGAAAAGGGAATGCATTGGAAAATGTTGCCATGCAACATTGAAAAAATGGAACCCCTAAAAGACCGAGCAATCTCACTCATAAAGTGATGATCCTTGTCTTTTATCCATGCATCACCCCAACCGTCCATCAAGTAACCACCCCATCAATCCACACCCTCCATTCTCTCACAACTTCTCTATATAAACGACCCTTGTTCCGTACCCACCTTCATTGTCATTACCCACTCTTCACCACTCTCCATTTCGGTACAAGACACTCACTACCCCATTAAAAACCTTTTTCCCACCTCACTATCTTCATTGCAATAAAACCCTAAACAACAAAAAATCTCCACAACTTTGCCACCTTCACATATTAACTATCATTCATGGCGTCTTCGGGCTCTAAAAGAAGGAAGGGAAAGGAACCCATGGAACAACACCCATATGATGAAAAGAGATTTAGAAGCTTGCATCATGCATTGCAATACGGGTGGATGGTTGATAAGGAAATCATTTATGAGCTCGGATTTCAAGTTAAAAAGACTGAGTGCCCCGAAATCAAAGAGAAGATAGTGATGCCAAGGCATCATAGGCTAGTTTCACTAGCATTTTTCTGTTAGTTTTAGTTGTTTTATGCATTTTCTTGAGCTTAAAGTAACCAAAAATGGTCAAAAAGAGGCAGGAAGCAAGAAGAAGCAGGATCCCAAGAATTAAGAAGAACCAAGCAAAAAATAAGAGGTGGTCTCGTTCCTTAATAATCAAATGATAATTGGTGAATTGTCTTTATGAACGTGTTTTCATCATAAGTCATTTAAGTGTTATGTGGAGTTTTTTTTTTTTTTTATGAGTTGTTTTTTTAGTATGTCTGTTTGTTAATTGCTTTGAATAAAGTGAATGCCTAGATGTTTGGATATAACTTCACCTTCTTAAACAAGTGCGTGCCATGCTTGTTCTGTTTCCAAAAATAAAAGAAAAGTTTGAACAAAAGTAACTTGGCTAAATTAGTGACAAATCAAGTAGAATTAAGTGGTGGTATGCATGCTTGATTGTTTAGTCAGATCACTAAAATTAGAGTGTAGAATTATCATTTTTTATGTAGAAAGTAAAAATTGTCTATGGATCTTGATGAATAAATGTCTTTGGCCATGAAAAAGAAAGAAAAAGAAAAAGAAAAAAAGCCATGGAAAAAGGCAACCAAAAAGCAAAAAAATTGAGAAAATAAGCTAGGTACCTAATTTCAGCAATTTACATTCTGCTCTTTAATTCATGCAATTTAAGATTCAGCCATTTAATTTTCTTGTCATTTACTTTTCCCGCCAATTTTACATTCCGCAATTCTCATCTCAAATCTTGATTCAGCTCAACTAGAACACACTTCTAATCTGAATTGCTCACTCAACCAATCCTTGTGGGATTCGACCTCACTCTATTGTGAGTTTTTACTTGACGACGATAACCGGTGCACTTGCCGGAAGGAATTTTGCCGATCGTGCAATTTCCTAAATCGTAGCATAACAAGTTTATGTGCATCAGATAGAAAGGAGAATATGGGAGCTCCTCACTGACCCGGTCATTAAGGTGAATGCAAACCTCATAAGAGAATTTTATGCAAATGTGGTTCGATATGATAAGAAGGATGAGTCCTATACATGCTTTGTGAGAGGAAAGATGGTGGACTTTGGTCCCATGAGTTTCATGAGGGCATTGAAGCTACGGTCTATACAGTTTGAAGAAGAAAGCTATCACTCAAGATTGGACAACCCCAAGTATGACCAGATTCTGCAAGATATTTGTGTACCAGGAGCTGACTGGGAAAGGGGTGCGGGAAATAAACCAAAGTTCATCAAGAGAACAGATCTCACTCCTGAAGCCAAGGGGTGGTTTGAGCTAGTGAGAAGGTCTATTCTCCCAGCTGCAAACAACTCGGAGGTGAATGTCAAGAGAGCCACAATGGTGCACTGTATACTGAAGGGAGGAGAAATCAAGGTTCATGAACTCATAGCTGAAGGTATTAGAAAGATGGCAGAGAAAAGCGACTCAAGAGGAACGTTAGGTTACCCCAGCACTATTTACCGAATATGCAAGAAAGCTGGGGTGGTTTTTGAAGATGAGAACCCCATGTGGATAAAGGAAGGCATCCCAATAACTGTACGAAGGATGAATGCTGCAGCATTCCCTTTGCCTCAGCGGAAGCAAAGGAAGAAGACAGCCCCTCAAGTAGTGGAAGGACAAGTCTTAGAGGGTCAAGCACAACAGACCTTGGACATGCACCAATTGCAGGAAGCCATTGATGGCTTGTCTAGACAATATTTGGAAAGCCAAGGAGCACAGAAAGAGCTTCAACTACAGATGATGGGGCAGCAAGAGGAAGCACTCTCAAGATGGATGACTCAACAAGGTGAGTGGCAAAGGCAAATGATGGAACAGCAACTAAGTCAAGGACAACAATGGGGAGAAACATTCAACAGGATGGAACAAAGGCAAAACGAGCAACAAGAATCCATCCAAAGGCTAATCAACATCCAAGCACATCAAGGGGCACACATACATGAGATGCATCGAAGACAAATAGAACAGGCAGAACTATTGGACGAGCAAAGGGCATTCGCAGAAGGAGTTTACATGAGCGAAACAGGACATCACATAAACACTCAAGCCAGGCTCGGCTACTTAGTGGGACAGCTGCCAATATTGCATCCAGGAATAGCCAAGTATGAAGAAATGAAGGATGAATTAGCACGAGAGGAAAGACAAAGGGTGGAAGAGAGTCATGAGTCAGTGAGGAAGGCACTTGAGGATTGGAAGCAAGCAAGATTGGCACGGATGCGAGGAAATGCAAGAGGAAACAAGGAGGACAAGCAAGGAAAAGAGCATGGACATCCACAACAGTAAAAGGTGGTGGAGTTCCTTCTTTATTCCACCTTTCTCTATGTTTTAAATAAGGAAGATCTTGTATGAAATAGAACTTGCTTCCATGTTATGTTTAAACCTTTTTCGATTCTGTCTTTTAAGTCTTTGGTATTGAAGGTCTCTGTGTGCTAGTCTTTATGTCACTGCATCCTTACTTTACTTACTTGTATACTTGTCCCTTTAAATCAAATGAAGAGAGAATGTTTATGTTTCAAAAGACCAGAGTAGAGTTCATACTATGGAGTACATTCATGAGTTTGTGGTATGATCATAAGTTAGCTAAGTTGGTTCAACCATAAGGTGGGATGACAACTATCTGGCCTGAATACTTTGCTTTGAATATACTCATGAGACTAAGTATATGACAAGATCCTAATAAGAGAAAGAGAAAAGAATAATGAAAGTGGAAAAACAAAAGAAAAAAGAGTAAGCAATAAGGCTAGGCATCAATGGTTTTGATCTTAAGATATGTGTCTGTGGTGTTCCTGTGTGAGGGATCTACTTGGATGAATAGCTCTTAGGGGGTGCTTTATCACTTGGTAACTTGGGTTAACTAACCCGGGATTATCAGCTGAAAGTCCATTATCAAGAGTAACCCTCACTACAGAGCACTTAGTAACCCAAAAAGGTGTTGGACACCAAGGTCTCAAGAAGGAACTAGTTAACGTGGACTCTAACGTGAGGCATAGGGGCACCTTGGAACGTTAGTGACAATGTTGAGTGTCACTAACGTTCTCGAAGGATGGCAAGCCCACGTTAAAGAGCCACATTAACTAAGTTAACGTGGGCTCTAACGTGGGAACAAAGGGGGTTTTTCAAAGTTATTGGGAATGTTAAGTCTCAATAACATTAGTGGCAACGTTAGTGGCAACGTTTGTGCCACTAACGTTGAAGTTAACGTGGCTTTTACTTAGGAACGTTAGTGAGAAAGTTGATTGTCACTAACGTTCTCGAACTCATATTTTTACTAAACGTTAACACCCCTAACGTCCTGAGCTAAAGTCTCTGCCCACTTCACACTTTCTCTCTGCAAGTAAAGCCAAGCCCAAATGAAGAAGAGAACTACTTCAAACTCAAGATCCAAAGGCCCAAGACTTGAAGAGCCAACTAGAAGCTGAGAGAAGTAGTATATATAGGAGTAGCTTTGAATTGTTGAAGGGGGTTTTGTGATAAACCCCAATTTCGTGGTTTATTTTGTGCTTATTTTGGGGGATTTATCCATTTTTTTCCCACATTTGTTCAATAAAATAGCATGGTTTTGTAATTCTCCCTTAAATTATGCTTAATTGTAAAAACATGCTTTTTAGGCCTTAAATTGGTGATTTTAACCCACCTTAATTTTATTCGATGCCTTGATGTGTTTGTTAAGTAATTTCAGGTTCATTAGGCAATTATCGGATGGAAGAAATGAGGAGAAAAGCATGCAAAGAGGAGAATGCATGAAGAAACAAAGATTTGGAATGCACCAATGGACGCGCACGCGTACAAGGCGCGCACGCGCAAAAGTGGTTTCTCACAAGGACGCGCACGCGTACATGCCGCTTCCGCACGGATGGGAATTTGCCAATCAATGCGCACGTGCACAGGGCGCGCACGCGCCAACACTCATACTTGGCCCACTTAATGACAAAATGCTGGGGGCGATTTCTGAGCTGCCCAAGCCCAAATCCAACTTGTTTCTGAGTGTATTTCATGCAGAATTGAAGTCCAAGCAAAGGGGGAAGTAATTAGTTGTAGGTATAGCATTATGTAGATTAGTTTCTAGAGAGAGAAGCTCCCTCTTCTCTCTAGAATTAGGTTAGGTTAATCTCTTCTAGATTTAGGTTTAATTACATGTTATCATCTCATTTCTTTTATGATCTCTTACTTCTACTCTTTGATTCTCATGATTTGTAGTGTTAATTTTACTTTTATGCTCCCTTTTATCTCATGTTGGAATTGTTTACATTTAATGCAATTTTAATGTTGATGTCCCTTTAATTGATGTTGATTTGAGCTGTGAATTTACATTTCTTGCAATTGATAGTTGGTAATTTACACTTCTTACACTTTTACTAAGCTTTTCTTTATCACCCACCAAGTGTTTGACAGAATGCTTGGTTGGTTCTTAGAGTAGATTTGGAGCATTCTTAGCTTGGAGAGAGTAATTAGGCAATCTTGAGTCGTGGGAACCCAGCTTATGTTGGCAATCTAGAATTGTTAGCTAGTACCGTTTCCATTAACGCTAATCTTTTGCTAATTTGATTATTAAGTTGGTTAGGACTTTTGGATTGGGATTAGCTAGTCTCGTTAGACTTTCTCCCTAATTGTTGGAGGTGACGTAATGAGATAAATTCTTGCTTATAAACTTGATATGATTAATTGGTCTTGTTGACATTCTCCCGATGTGTGAGTTAACTTACAGACGAATCAATCATGCATGACAAGGATAGAAAGCCTAAGATCTCAATTCAATGCCATGAATGTTCCTCCCCTTTAATTGCTTCTTTAAATTGTCACTTGATTTACATTCCTTGCACATTTAAATTCTTTACCCAATCACCAACCAAAACCCCCCTTTTTGCCCCTTCATAACCAATACACATGCACTCCATTGTTTCCTAGGGAGACGACCCGGAGTCCAAATACTTCGGTTATAAACTCATTTGGGGATTGTACTTGTGACAAAACCATACATACATATTTTTGCATGAAAAGGGATTCTTGATTGGTTTGGAAACTATACTTCACAACGAAACTTCATTGGACAAATTCTAAACCGTCAAGGAACCTTCGTTCATCAAAATGGCGCTGTTGCCGGGGATACAATGGTGCTATATTATTGGCTATTATACATATTGTGAATAGCTTTGTTTTTGGTTTACTTGTTGATTTTTGCTAGTTTTAGGATTTAGTCTTCTTCATTTCTTATTGCTCTCTGTTTTTATTTTCCACATCACTATGAATTCTCACTTTGGCTATGAGTGTAGCTCAAACTATGTTGTAGGAGATTAAAGCTTCAACGAGGATATACATCAAGGAATTGGAGATCAAAGGTGGAAGGAACCTCAAACACTTGATCAACCTCCATGGCAACAACCTCCACCAATGCATTATGAAGAAGAGCACTTCTATGATGCATATCAATTGACTAGCTATGGTGAATCCCCTTGTGACTTCCAAGAACCACCACCATATGCTTATGAGCCATATCCTCAACATAGCCACACGTCATACTCACAAGCCTCATACCATCATTCACCTCCATACGACCATAACTTATACACACCACATCAACCACCATTAGAATTACATGTAGAACAACCACCATCCCAATACCAACACTCTCAAGAACCACAAATTCCACATACACCACCTCAAGAACTTCACCAACATGAACCACCTTCCGATTACAACAATCTCCCCTTAACTGATGAATTTTCTCTTCCAACACCATCTCCTGACGAAGCCTTCATGGTAGAATTGAGAGACCTTGAATCTCGTATTCTAAGGCGCCAAGAGGAAGATGAAACTAAGTTCAAGGAGTTAAGAGTAAGGGTGGTTGGCATAGTAGAAGCCATGGGTCACCTTACGTCTCACCTAATCTCATGCGCCATAAGCACTCCCATTGTTGGATGCGGAGAAGCAACCCCGGAGCTTAGTGAGGATATGAACATGGAACTCCATGGCGAGGAAGAAGAATTGAATCAAGAACCGCAACAAGAGGAGAAGATAGAGATTAGCGAACAAAAGGAAGTGGTGGATGGATGTTTAGGATATATTGAGTACATAAAGGAATCCCGAGTTGAGGAAACTTCCTCCAAGGAATGTGGAGGGAATATCAAAGAAAAGAACAATGTTGCGGGAGTAAGCAATGAGTTAAAGGAAATTGATAAAGAAGTGGATTCCATCACTAATGATTTTTTGCCCACCTTGATCAATTCCCTTGACGATCCTGTTGAACCCTTTCCCAGTACATTGGAAAGCAAGGTTGAAGTGGACCTGCAACTTCCAAAGCCTGATGCGAGTGAAGAACTGGAAGAAGTGTTCCAAGCAACAGACTCTCCTACTTGTGATGATTCTGAATTAACATATGATCTTTTTGAGTTTGAAGAATCCTTCCCCAATTTGCTTAGACTTGATGATGAGGTAGACTTCACTAGACCTCCTATTTACGATGAGAGTGATGGAGAAGAAATAGAAGAAATTGGTGAAGAAGAAGGTGAACCTAAGGAAGCTTGGCATGAGGGGGAACTTGAAGCACCTCGCCAAGTGGTGGAAACCTCTAGAAGGGGATGGACGGGAGTAGAACATGCTTTATCACGATCTTTGGGAACTCCTCTACCTAGTTCGTCATCTGATCCTCCGCTTGAGTGGGTAAAACTTCTAACTTTCAGCTTTATTACCCTACTTGAGTATGGTTTGCTCGAAACGGATGGCCAACTCAGGGCGCTTTGTGGAATCAAGCGAAAAAGGAGGATGTTTAGTGGTTGGCGTTCTAAATCTAGGCTCATTATGATGGGAAGCTCGGAATTAGAGAGCATAGATTGGTGTAATGCTGAACTAAATGGGTCTAGGAGAGTAGTGTGGTGCTTCCATGAGAATTCTATTTTCTCGTCGCCCGGACAAAGTCAAGATAATCAACTAGAAGATGGGTGTGAGGACAAGATATGGGATCCTGGATTATCCTATGATAATCTTTCTCGGGAGCTCACGTCTTGGAGAGAACCTCACCAAAGCTTAATGAAGAAGGTTGGAACTTTTGACAACCGATTGAAGGACAAGCACTTTTGGAGGTTCAAGGATGGATACAAACATAAGCCACCTTGACAAGGAGCCTCCCAAGGTCCAACTTAAGGACTTAAACTAAAAGTGCTTGGTGGGAGACACCCCACCATGGTAAACTCTTTCCATTCTCTTGTAGATATAATGAATGAATGAATTGGGTTCCATTGTATATAGTTTCTTTACCTCTTGGTATATTTTCCTTTGTTTACCAAGGTGTTTATGCATTATATGCTTTAATAAGGGATGAATTTATTTTCGAATTGAGTTTTTGCTTGAATTGCAGGTTTTCTCAAGTTGTTTGGAAATGCCCCTATGTCTCAAATGTGCTTAATCTTACACCTTAGCTAGAGTTTTAGAAAAGGATGGAAAGTTATGAGGTCTTTTGATGCTCATAATAATAAAAAAAAAAAAGAGAGAGAGAGAGACTAAAAGTAAGCCACGCACAAGCGCAAAGTGCGCGCGCGCGTCGGCTGCGCATTTTAGTTTCCTGGGCCAAAAACCAGAGAGTTGCGCCACGTTTGGGCCAACTCTGTGCCTCAACCCACGCGGACGCACGCTGTACGCGTCTGCATCACTCCCCGTTTCGCTGTTTACGCGTTGGCGTACTTCACGCCTCCGCGCCCATCCAATAAGCTCAAACCATCCACACGAACGCGCACAATGCGCGCGCGCGTCGATGCGTCTTAGCATCATCTAGGCCAAGGGACCCGAGAGTTGTGCCAACTTTGGGCCTCTTTTGTGCCTTCAGCCCAGCACACCCGCGCCGACGCGCACGTTGCGCGTCCACGCCCATTCCGATTCCTTCATCTACGTGCAAGCGCGCATTGCGCTTTCGCGCCGTTCTTCCATTTCGCCCACCCACGCGAACGCGCACCGTACGCGCACGCGTGGATTCGAATTTTCACTTACCCCAGAGACGCGAAGCCCTAGCGCATTCGCGCATCACACCCTTTCCATCCCCAACGTTCCATTTTCCTTCTCCCACCATTCAACCCCCCCTCCATCATCAAACTTCTCCCAGTAACCACCTCACCTCCGGCGAGCACCCCAATCCCGTCGCCGCCGCCGACTACCATCACCGTGCCATCTTCTCCTGATTCTCTCACTTTTCTTTCCTTCCTCTTTCACTGCCCCTCTGCTCTCTGCTTCTCGCTGCCTCTGCGCAACCGGCGCCACTGCGGCCGCCATTGTGACCGGTTCTCCATCTCACTACTCCACTTCCCCTTCTTCTTCCCCGTTCTGCTTCTTCTCTGTCTCTGCAACCAGGTTCCATACCTCCCCTGTTTTGCTTCATTTTACTGCTTATTGTTAATTACGTTAGTGCAGTTAGAATTAGCGTAGTTAGTTAGTTTAGTTTGAATTAGGTGGTTAGCGAATCTGGGCTGAGTAGTGGATTTAGGCATTGTTTGAATTTCCTCTACTGTGAGGAATTGCTCTGTTTCATTGCTGTTTTCATTCAAGCATTAACTTTACTTGGATGCTGTTATTAAATGTTGCTTTACTCATGGATATTGGCTGCTCACTTGTTCATGATTGCTTGTTGGCTGATTCAGTTGAACTATTTTCTGTTGCTCTGCTTGCTGCTGTTTGTGCTGCGTTATTGGCTTGTTCACCCATTCATATGGATTCAGACCCGATTTCTATATTTCTAATTCCTTAATGAATCCATATGGAATTTGGTGCAACTGTTTAATTTTGGGAATTAGCCAATATGCTACTGAAATGCTGCCGAATTTTTCTCAACCATAATCTTAAAATTAACCTTGTTGGTTGGGTGTAACAAATTCTAGTTGATGATTTCTGTTCAATTAGAATTTTGTTGCTTAAATGGTTTTGGAAAATCCTTAGGGACAAGTTTTGGTCTTGCTTAAACTCCTTGCTTGTGATGCATGATGGTTTGCGTCTAGGCATTGAATGGTTTGAATGAATTTTCCAATTGACCATCACTTGTGATTTCCTTAAAATTTTGTGCCTATTTTGCAATGGACACAAAAGTTTGAATGTTTTCATCTATGTGACCATATAGTTCTTTATGTTCATACATAGTCTCATTAATTCACATAGACCATGAGGTTTCCAATTCACATTTGAACTTGTGACTTGTATGCATTGCTAAAGTTGGTGTTAAATATGCTTGATTTACTTGTTTCTCAAGATTCTGATTTCACCAACATTACTAGTGATCCTTACATTGATTGATGGTTTGTTTCATATTAGCTGTTTTCTAGCTATATCATATTTCATCATCAATGACTTGTTGCAACTCAAGATTGTGAACGTGCTTACAGCATTGGTTTGTGCATTCCTTTCAGATTGAGATGGTTATTACCATATCACTAATTTTCAAACTGATTTCTAATTCTAACACATTTAACCAACTGACTCCTTTTGGTTTTCAACCTAACTCTTTTTGTCATTCTTTTGGATATGGTGCTTTCTGAACTCAATTAACGAAGGATATGCAAAACATGGTTTTAATTCTTGGTTTGAAGTCTGGTTTGAATTTTATATTCTGTTGCTTACATTCCAAGAAATCCTCTTTCCTTATTCACTTCATGAATATGCTTTGCTTTGAGTGCTTTGTATCTACTTGGCTATAGGCTTATATTATATTATCTATGTTTTCAGGATGTCGGATAAAGGAAAGGCTATAGCCACTACTTCCAAAAAGAGGAAGCGCTCTAAGACCTCTACACCCTCACAATATGCTAACTATGCTAAGAATCCGCTAAATGATGAGGAAAAAGAAAATCAGTTACTTCCATCCACTGATCCAACCAAGTTCCCAAACCTCTACTGCGAACTACGCCTTTCTCGTTATGCAAAGACAAAGCTGAACATTGAGAAGAAGTTGAATCTTCCCAATGATGTGAGGCGTGCCATAAACGCCCGTATTTTTGAGTTGGGATTGGATTTCGTCGATAGGGATTTGGGACGAATTAACATCTTGTGGGTCAAGGAATTTTACTGTAACTTCTTTTTACAAGGCTTGGATTCAGTACACTTGAGGGGTAGAGAGATTATGATCACTGAGGATGCCTTAAAGGATGCGCTGCTCTGCAAAGTTGGTACTCCTGAGACTTGTGCTTACCAGCAAGCAGAGGTAGCTCTCCTCTCCATGACTTTTGACTATGAGGCGCTTAAGCGCGTGATTGCTACACCAGATGCTTCCTGGGTGATGGATTCGAGCAACACAAAGCCCAAGGGCATGCTATTTGCATATCTGACTAGGGAGGCTAGGACCTGGCAGCAGATATTTGCCCACTATGTCTTCCCTACCACTCACTTCTCAGAGATTCTGATGGATATGCTAGTTTTGATTGGGTACGTCATGGAGGGGAAGGAGGTGTATTTCCCCCGGTTGATTAGGCATAGCATGTGGAGAGCTCATATTCGCGGCTTACTACCATTTCCGACACTGGTTACTAGCTTAGCTGAGCTAGCTGATGTCCCGTGGGAGGACGAGGACGTGACACCACCACCTCCAGATGACGATGACAAAGAAGTTACTATTCCCTGGGGTATATGGGTGCACGAGAAGCCCCCGACTAGCCGCCGTTCTCGAGCTAGAGCGGTAGTCGAGGCAGCTATATGCATTAGTACTTGTATATATACTTTATAAAAAAAAATTTGAAATGAGAAAAATAAAAAGAAAAAAAATATATATAGAAAAAGAAAGAAAAAGAATTGCAATAAAAAGGGCACAAAATGCCCCAAGGTTCAAGGTTCAATAATAATCAATGCATATGTGTGGTGTTTAAAATAGAATGCATGAGTGTGTTAAAAGTGAAGAATGGGTAGTTAGGTTTGTTTAGAATTGTATAGGTTGTCATAGGTTAGGTGGGAAGTTTAAGTTAATCAAAGATTCAAATCTCTAGCTCACTTGACTATATGCATCCTACCTTGACCCTAGCCCCATTACAACCCATGGAAAGCCCTCATGATATTTGTATGCATGCATGAATTAATTGTTGATTGTTAGATGAAAAACAAATCTTGGAAAGCATAATTAGAGGAGAATTGAGTGAATCAACCCCATACACTTCAGTGCATAGAGCGGATACACATCCGGTACGGGTTCGATCGCTCAATTACATGTTTCCACCCTTATTAATCTCCTCTTGCAAGTTCGTGAACCCTTTCAATGATTCAATCCAATTGTGGTTTGCTTGATTGCTAATACCTTAGCCCTTGTGCTTACATGTGTACTCTTAGAAATTGACTTGTTTTGACTGAGCCATTGCATTCATGTAGATAACTTGCATATAAAGAGATTGCATTTAGTTAGTAGCTTGCATTGAATAAATGTGATACCCTTTGCTTCTTTCTTGATTTTAGCATGAGGACATGCTTAGTTTAAGTGTGGGAAGATTTGATAAGCCCCAATTTCGTGGTTTATTTTGTGCTTATTTTGGGGGATTTATCCATTTTTTTCCCACATTTGTTCAATAAAATAGCATGGTTTTGTAATTCTCCCTTAAATTATGCTTAATTGTAAAAACATACTTTTTAGGCCTTAAATTGGTGATTTTAACCTACCTTAATTTCATTCGATGCCTTGATGTGTTTGTTAAGTAATTTCAGGTTCATTAGGCAATTATCGGATGGAAGAAATGAGGAGAAAAGCATGCAAAGAGGAGAATGCATGAAGAAACAAAGATTTGGAATGCACCAATGGACGCGCACGCGTACAAGGCGCGCACGTGCAAAAGTGGTTTCTCACAAGGACGCGCACGCGTACATGCCGCTTCCGCGCGGATGGGAATTTGCCAATCAACGCGCACGCGCACAGGGCGCGCACGCGCCAACACTCGTACTTGGCCCACTTAATGGCAAAACGCTGGGGGCGATTTCTGAGCTGCTGATGACAAGTCATCTTAGCCTAGTTTCACTAGCCTTTTTCTTTTGTTTTCAATTGAATTATGCACTTTCTTGAGCCATAAGCAAGCCGGTTGGGTAGATTTTCATGCTTCCTTTGATTTAATCAACCATGTATGAATTCATGCTATTTCATGAGGTTTTATGCTATAATTGTCACATATTATGAAAGAATGAATATCTCATGATTTTGAGCATAGCTTTGATGTGTTTGGTTGATTAATGATAGGTGAAGAAAGCTTGGAGAAAGGTTGAAGCAAGAAGGAATGGAGGAAGAGAGGACAAAAAGTTTGAGCAAAAGTTTGCCTCAAACTTTAGCTCAAACTTTTGGATTAATTGAAAACGAACCAGGGAGCAAAAAGCTTGACCAAAAGTTTGCCTCAAACTTTTGGGCAAACTTTTGGGCGAAAAGCTGGAGCAAAAGTTAGCCTCAAACTTTTGTGCAAACTTTTGGGCAAAAAACTGGAGCAAAAGTTAGCCTCAAACTTTTTGGCAAACTTTTGGCATCACAAAACAACACCCTGGAGAGCAAAAGTTTGCGCCAACGTTAGCCTCAAACTTTTTGGCTAACGTTGGCGCATGAACAACACACCCTGGAGAGCAAAAGTTTGCGCCAACGTTAGTCTCTAACTTTTTGGCTAACGTTGGCGCCATGAGTGTGCAAGGGGAGGCCAACGTTGGAGCAAAAGTTTGACCCCTAACTTTTGCCCCAACGTTGGTATCAGCAAAGAAGGGTGGCTGATGTGAAAAGTTGGAGTAAAAGTTAGCCTCAAACTTTTACTCAAACTTTTACTCAAGCTTTAATGATTCCAAACCCGGTTCAATTTGGTTCTTCTCCAAACTCCAAGAGCAATCAACCAAGGCCTCTATCAACCCAATTCCATCAAGAGCAAAGGCCCAATTGAAGGCTTGAACACCATTTGAAGAAAGTGTATAAATAGCATAGGATTTAAGTTTTTCGGCGCTTGACTAAATCAACCACTAAACTAAAATTGCTCAATCCTTCAATCCCTGTGGGATCGATCTCACTCCCGTGAGTTATTATTACTTGATGCGACCCGGTGCACTTGCCGGTTAGTTTTGGGTGTTTTGGAGAAATTCGTTTCTCCACAGAAATATCCCATCAGCTGCCCAAGCCCAAATCCAACTTGTTTCTGAGTATATTTCATGCAGAATTGAAGTCCAAGCAAAGGGGGAAGTAATTAGTTGTAGGTATAGCATTATGTAGATTAGTTTCTAGAGAGAGAAGCTCCCTCTTCTCTCTAGAATTAGGTTAGGTTAATCTCTTCTAGATTTAGGTTTAATTACATGTTATCATATCATTTCTTTATGATCTCTTACTTCTACTCTTTGATTCTCATGATTTGTAGTGTTAATTTTACTTTTATGCTCCCTTTTATATTCATGATCTCATGTTGGAATTGTTTACATTTAATGTAATTTTAATGTTGATGTCCCTTTAATTGATGTTGATTTGAGCTGTGAATTTACATTTCTTGCAATTGATAGTTGGTAATTTACACTTCTTACACTTTTACTAAGCTTTTCTTTATCACCCACCAAGTGTTTGACAAAATGCTTGGTTGGTTCTTAGAGTAGATTTGGAGCATTCTTAGCTTGGAGAGAGTAATTAGGAAATCTTGAGTCGTGGGAACCCAGCTTATGTTGGCAATCTAGAATTGTTAGCTAGTACCGTTTCCATTAACGCTAATCTTTTGCTAATTTGATTAGTAAGTTGCTTAGGACTTTTGGATTGGGATTAGCTAGTCTCGTTAGACTTTCTCCCTAATTGTTGGAGGTGACGTAATGAGATAAATTCTTGCTTATAAACTTGATATGATTAATTGGTCTTGTTGACATTCTCCCGATGTGTGAGTTAACTAACAGACGAATCAATCATGCATGACAAGGATAGAAAGCCTAAGATCTCAATTCAATGCCATGAATGTTCTTCCCATTTAATTGCTTCTTTAAATTGTCACTTGATTTACATTCCTTGCACATTTAAATTCTTTACCCGATCACTAACCAAAACCCCCCTTTTTGCCCCTTCATAGCCAATACACATGCACTCCATTGTTTCCTAGGGAGACGACCCGGAGTCCAAATACTTCGGTTATAAACTCATTTGGGGATTGTACTTGTGACAAAACCATACATACATATTTTTGTATGAAAAGGGATTCTTGATTGGTTTGGAAACTATACTTCACAACGAAACTTCATTGGACAAATTCTAAACCGTCAAGGAACCTTCGTTCATCATTCTGGAAGTTGGAAAAGAGAACTACTCTCTGTATTTTACCTTCTCTGCATTTTTCTAGTTTTATTATGTATTCTCCATCTTTGTTTTCATTTTCGAGAGCTATGAACAACTAAACCCCTTTCATTGGGTTAGGGAGCTCTGTTGTAATTTGATGGATCAATATTAATTTTCATTATTCTTCTTCTACCTTTTCTCTTGATTTTACTTGAAAGTTTTCGATCTTCATCCAATTGGGTAGTTATCTTGGAAAAGAAGCTATTCAAACTTGGATCTCTTCTGAAACTTAAAAGAGGAATGAAGAGATCAAGCTAGAAATGCTTTCTCATGCTGGACCAAATTGGGTTTGGATGGGCATGTGACTATAACCCTCTCAATACTTGATTTGGGAAATGCATGTGGTATAATCAGTGACCATACTTCATCTCTTCTCATGAGCAATTGACCAAGGAATTGGCTATTGATCAAGATTTGAGAGATTGAATTGCAAGAAATTGTAATTCAATCAATTAAGATTGCCAAGGAGATCAATGAGTGCATTGATTGAGGAAGAGATGAAAATGAACTTGATCCGGAGAATTGCAACATCTCCTGAGCCCAATGAACTCCCTATCTCTGATCTTACCCATTCTCTTTAATTTCTGCCATTTACTTTTATGAGCAAATCCCCCATTCCCATTTACAATTTTGCAATTTACTTTCAGTCATTTACTTCCAGTTCGGAGTTGTGAAAAAGAATTTGAGATTATAAACGGGCGTACCAAGTTTTTGGCGCCGTTGCTAGAGATCACAACACCAAAAACTTGGTGCACAAAATTGTGATCTCTAGCAACGGCGCCAAAAACTTGGTACGCACAGTTATATTCTCAAATTCTTTTTCACAACTCCAATACAACTAACCAGTAAGTGCACTGGGTCATCCAAGTAATAAACCTTACGTGAGTAAGGGTCGATCCCACGGAGATTGTCGGTTTGAAGCAAGCTATGGTCACCTTGTAAATCTCAATCAGGCGGATTCAAATGGTTATGGAGATTTGATAATTAAAATATAATTAAAATATAAAATAGGATAGAAATACTTATGTAATTCATTGGTGAGAATTTCAGATAAGCGTATGGAGATGCTTTTGTTCCTTCTGACCCTCTGCTTTCCTACTGCTTTCATCCAATCATTCATACTCCTTTCCATGGCAAGCTGTATGTTGGGCATCACCGTTGTCAATGGCTACTTCCCGTCCTCTCAGTGAAAATGGTCCAAATGCGCTGTCACCGTATGGCTAATCATCTGTCGGTTCTCGATCATGTTGGAATAGGTTCCATTGATCCTTTTGCGTCTGTCACACGCCCAACACTCGCGAGTTTGAAGCTCGTCACAGTCATCCCTTCCCAGATCCTACTCAGAATACCACAGACAAGGTTTAGACTTTAAGAATCTCAGGAATGGCCACCAAAAATTCTAGCTTATACCACGAAGACTCCGATCTTTCGGAATGGAGGCTAAGAGATACACGCTCGATCTAAGGTAGAATGGAAGTGGTTGTCAGGCACGCGTTCATAGGTTGAGAATAGTGATGAGTGTCACGGATCATCATATTCATCCTGTTGAAGTGCAAACGGATATCTTAGAATAGAAATAAGCTTGAATTGAATAAGAAAACAATAGTACTTTGCATTAATTCATGAGGAACAGCAGAGCTCCACACCTTAATCTATGGTGTGTAGAAACTCTACCGTTGAAAAATACAGAAGTGATGAAGGTTCAGGCATGGCCGAATGGCCAGCCCCCTAAACGTGATCTCAGAATAGAAAATTAGTCAAAGACTAACCAGAGATGTGAAATAAATCACTAAAAGTAGTTTTTATACTAAACTAGTAGCTAGGGTTACATAAGATAAGTAAATGATGTAGAAATCCACTTCCGGCCCACTTGGTGTGTGCTTGGTCTGAGCATTGAGCTTTCATGTGTAGAGACTCTTTTTGGAGTTAAACACCAGGTTGTAGCCCTTTTCTGGCGTTTAACTCTGATTTGCAACCTGTTTCTGGCGTTTAACTCCAGAATAGGGCAGGGAGTTGGCGTTTGAACGCCAGTTTGCATCATCAAAACTCGTGCAAAGTATGGACTATTATATATTGCTGGAAAGCCCTGGATGTCAACTTTCCAACGCAATTGAGAGCGCGCCAATTGGGTTTCTGTAGCTCCAGAAAATCTACTTTGAGTGCAGGAAGGTCAGAATCCAACAGCATCTGCAGTCCTTCTTCAGCCTCTGAATCAGATTTTTGCTCAAGTCCCTCAATTTCAGCCAGAAATTACCTGAAATCACAGAAAAACACACAAGCTCATAGTAAATTCCAGAAATGTGATTTTTATTTAAAAACTATTAAAAATATACTAAAAACTAACTAAATCATACTAAAAACTATGTAAAAACAATGCCAAAAAGCGTATAAATTATACGCTCATCATAACACCAAACTTAAATTGTTGCTTGTCCCCAAGCAACTGAAAATAAAATAGGATAGAAAGAAGAGAATATACTATAAATACCAAAATATCAATGAAACTTAGCTCCAATTAGATGAGCGGGACTAGTAGCTTTTTGCATCTGAACAGTTTTGGCATCTCACTTTATCGTTTGAAGTTCAGAATGATTGGCATCTAAAGGAACTCAGAATTCAGATAGTGTTATTGATTTTCCTAGTTCAATATGTTGATTCTTGAACACAGCTACTTTATGAGTCTTGGCCGTGGCCCTAAGCACTTTGTTTTCCAGTATTACCACCGGATACATAAATGCCACAGACACATAACTGGGTGAACCTTTTCAGATTGTGACTCAGCTTTGCTAGAGTCCCCAATTAGAGGTGTCCAGAGTTCTTAAGCACACTCTTTTTTTGCTTTGGACCACGACTTTAACCGCTCAGTCTCAAGCTTTTAACTTGACACCTTCACGCCACAAGCACATGGTTAGGGACAGCTTGTTTTACCCGCTTAGGCCAGGATTTTATTCTTGTGGGCCCTCCTATCCATTAATGCTCAAAGCCTTGGATCCTTTTTACCCTTGCCTTTTAGTTTAAAGGGTTACTGGCTTTTTGCTCTTGCCTTTTGGTTTAAAGAGCTCTTTGCTTTTTCTGCTTGCTTTTGCTTTTTCTTTTCCTTTATTTTTTTCATTTATTTTTGGCATATTTTTTTCTTCTTTTTTTTTGCAAGCCTTGTTTATTCACTGCTTTTTCTTGCTTCAAGAATCAATTTTATGATTTTTCAGATTATCAAATAACATTTCTCCTTTTTCCATCATTCTTTCAAGAGCAACAGTTTTAACATTCATAAACAACAAATTCAAAAGACATATGCACTGTTCAAGCATTCATTCAGAAAACAAAAAGTATTGTCACCACATCAAAATAATTAAACTAATTTCAAGGATGATTTGAAATCATGTACTTCTTGTTCTTTTGTAATTAAAACATTTTTCATTTAAGAGAGGTGATGGATTCATAGGACATTCATAGCTATAAGACATAGACACTTAAACGCTAATGATCATATAGTAAAGACACAAACAAAAATAAAACATAAGGCTCAAAAACCGAAAAACAGAAAAATAAGAACAAGGAGATTAAGGAACGGGTCCACCTTAGTGAGGGTGGCGTCTTCCTCTTCTTGAAGAACCAATGGTGCTCTTGAGCTCCTCTATGTCTCTTCCTTGTCTTTGTTGCTCCTCCCTCATAGTTCTTTGATCTTCTCTAATCTCATGGAGAATGATGGAGTGCTATTGGTGTTCCATCCTTAGTTGTCCCATGTTGAAACTTAATTCTCCTAGGGAGGTGTTGATTTGCTCCCAATAGTTTTGTGGAGGAAAGTGCATCCCTTGAGGCATCTCAGGGATTTCATGGTGAAGAATTTCCTCATGCTCTTGTTGAGGTCTATGATCTCTTATTTGCTCTATCCTTTTCTTAGTGATGGGCTTGTCCTCATGAATGAGAATATTTCCCTCTATGTCAATCCCAGCCAAAATACAGAGGTGGCAAATGAGGTGAGGAAAGGCTAACCTTGCCAAAGTGGAGGACTTGTCAGCCACTTTGTAGAGTTCTTGAGGTATAATCTCATGAACTTCCACTTCTTCCCCAATCATGATACTATAGATCATGATGGCCCGATCCACAGTTACTTCGGATCGGTTGCTAGTAGGAATGATAGAGCGTTAAATGAACTCCAACCATCCCCTAGCTACAGGCTTAAGGTTCGGTCTTCTCAATTGAACCAGGTTACCTCTTGAGCCAACTTTCCATTGAGCTCCTTCCACACATATGTCCATGAGGACTTAGTCCAACCTTTGATCAAAGTTGACCCTTCTAGTGTAAGGGCGTGCGTTTTCTTGCATCATTGGTAAGTTGAACGCCAACCTTACATTTTCCGGACTGAAATCTACGTATTTCCCCCAAACCATTGTACGCCAATTCTTTGGATTCGGGTTCATACTTTGATCATGGTTCCTAGTGATCCATGCGTTTGCATAGAACTCTTGAACCATTAAGATTCTGACTTGTTGAATAGGATTGGAGAGTACTTCCCATCCTCTTCTTCTAATCTCTTGTCGGATCTCCGGATACTCACTCTTTTTGAGCTTAAAAAGAACCTCAGGGATCACCTTTTTCTTGGCCACAAATTCATAGAAGTGGTCTTGATGGACCTTTGAGATGAATCTCTCCATCTCCCATGACCAAGAGGTGGAAGCAATTGCCTTCCCTTTCCTCTTTCTTGAGATTTCTCTGGCCTTAGGTGCCATTAATGGTTATGGAAAAACAAAAAGCAATACTTTTACCACACCAAACTTAAAAGGTTTGCTCGTCCTTGAGCAAAAAAGAGAGAAAGTAGTAGAAGAAGAAGAAAATGGAGGAGATGGAGTGAGAGAGTGTATTCGGCCAAGGGGGAAGTAGTGTTTGTGATGTGTGAAAATGGAGTAGTGTTAAGGGGTTTATATAGGGGTGGGGGGAGGGTAGGTTTCGGCCATTAGGGTTGGGTTTGGGAGGGAAAAGAATTTGAATTTTGGAGGTAGGTGGGGTTTATGGGGAAGAGTGGATGGATATAAGTGGTTAAGGGTATCTGGGGAAGAGGTATGGAGGTGATTGGTGAAGGGTATTTGGGGAAGAGTGTTATGAAAAGGTGTGAAGAGGAGAGAAGAAGAGGTGGGATAGGTGGGAATCCTGTGGGGTCCATAGATCTAGAGGGGTCAAGGACTTAGCATCCCTGCTCCATTTAGGCGTGCAAAACACCCTTAGAATGCATGTTTGGCGTTAAACACCAGCTTGCTGCTTGTTTCTGGCATTTAACGCCAGCTTTTCTCCCATTCTTGGCGTTAAATGCCAATTCTATGCTCTGTTCTGGCGTTAAACGCCAGTCTGGTGCTTGTTTTTGGCATTTAACGCCTGCTTGATGCTTTTTTCTGGCGTTAAACGCCAGTCTGGTGCTTGTTTTTGGCATTTAACGCCAGCTTGATACTTCTTTCTGGTGTTAAACGCCAGTTTGATGCTTCTTACTGGCGTTTAAATGCCAGTAAGCTCTTCCTCCAGGATGAGCTATTTTTAATGCTATTTTTCATTCTGTTTTTGATTTTTTAGTTGTTATTGTGACTTCACATGATCATCAGCCTAAAGAAAACATAAAATAACAATGGAAAATAAATAGATATAATTAAATAACATTGGGTTGCCTCCCAATAAGCGCTTCTTTAGTGTCAATAGCTTGACATTAAGCTCTCATGGAGCCTCACAGAAAATCAGAGCAATGTTGGGGCCTCTCAACACCAAACTTAGAGTTTGGTTGTGGCCTCCCAACACCAAACTTAGAGTTTGAATGTGGGGGTTTTGTTTAACTCTGTACTGAGAGAAGCTTTTCATGCTTCCTCTCCATGGTTACAGAAGGAGAACCTTGAGTTCTGAATACAAGGTAGTCCTCATTCAACTGAAGGACCAACTCTCCTCTGTCAACATCAATTACTGCTTTTGCTGTGGCCAGGAAGGATCTG
The DNA here is from genome assembly GCF_000816755.2 of Arachis ipaensis. Taxonomy (NCBI): domain Eukaryota; kingdom Viridiplantae; phylum Streptophyta; class Magnoliopsida; order Fabales; family Fabaceae; genus Arachis; species Arachis ipaensis. Next base: position 71,302,030 of record NC_029793.2, read on the forward strand.
CCAAGAATGATGGATTCATCCTCATCCTTCCCAGTGTCTAGGATTATGAAATCAGCAGGGATGTAAAGGCTTTCAACCTTTACTAGCACATCCTCTACTAGTCCATAAGCCTGTTTCATGGATTTGTCTGCCATCTCTAGTGAGATTCTTGCAGCTTGTACCCGAAAGATTCCCAGTTTCTCCATTACAGAGAGGGGTATGAGGTTTATCCCTGACCCCAGGTCACATAGAGCCTTCTCAAAGGTCATGATGCCTATGGTACAAGGTATGAAGAATTTTCTGGGATCCGATTTCTTCTGAGGTAATGTCTGCCTCATTAATGCATTCAGTTCATTGGTTAACAAGGGGGTTCATCCTCCCAAGCCTCAGTACCAAAAAACTTGGCATTTAGCTTCATGATTGCTCCTAGATATTTATTAACTTGCTCTTCAGTGAGGTCTTCATCCTCTTCAGACGAAGAATATTCATCAGAGCTCATGAATGGAAGAAGAAAGTTTAATGGAATCTCTATGGTCTCTGTGTGAGCCTCAGATTCCTTTGGTTCCTCAAAGGAAAACTCCTTTCTGTTCAGAGGACATCCCATGAGGCTTTTCTCACTGGGACTCACATCCTCCTCACTCTCTCCAGGTTCGGCCATGTTGGTCATGGTTATGGCCTTGCACTCTCTTGAGATTTTCTTCTGTATTGCTTGGGAGAGTTCTGGGAGGAGTTTCAGTAATCTTCTTACTCAGTTGACCCACCCGTGTCTCCAAATTTCTAATGGAGGACCTTATTTCATTCATGAAACTTAGTGTGGTCTTGGATAGATCAGAGACTATGGTTGCCAGGCCAGAATGGCTCTGTTCAGAATTCTCTGTCTATTGCTGAGAAGATGATGGAAAAGGCTTGCTATTGCTAAACCTATTCCTTCCACCATTATTATTGAAGCCTTGTTGAGGCTTCTGTTTGTCCTTCCATGAGAAATTTGGATGATTTCTCCATGAAGGATTGTAGGTGTTTTCATAGGGTTCTCCCATGTAATTTACCTCTGCCATTGCAGGGTTCTTAGGATCATAAGCTTCTTCTTCAGAAGATGCTTCTTTAGTACTGTTGGATGCAGCTTGCAATCCATTCATACTCTGAGAAATCATATTGACTTGCTGAGTCAATATTTTGTTCTGAGCTAATAT
>NC_029793.2:71313794-71314619 GCF_000816755.2 Arachis ipaensis
GGAAAAGGCTTGCTATTGCTAAACCTATTCCTTCCACCATTATTATTGAAGCCTTGTTGAGGCTTCTGTTTGTCCTTCCATGAGAAATTTGGATGATTTCTCCATGAAGGATTGTAGGTGTTTTCATAGGGTTCTCCCATGTAATTTGCCTCTGCCATTGCAGGGTTCTTAGGATCATAAGCTTCTTCTTCAGAAGATGCTTCTTTAGTACTGTTGGATGCAGCTTGCAATCCATTCATACTCTGAGAAATCATATTGACTTGCTGAGTCAATATTTTGTTCTGAGCTAATATGGCATTCAGAGTATCAATTTCAAGAACTCCCTTCTTCTGAGTCGTCCCATTGTTCACAGGATTCCTCTCAGAGGTGTACATGAATTGGTTATTTGCAACCATTTCAATGAGTTTCTGAGCTTCTGCAAGGGTTTTCACATGAAGAGATCCTCCTACAGAATGGTCCAATGACATTTTTGACAAGTCAGACAGACCATCATAGAATATACTTATGATGCTCCATTCTGGAAGCATGTTAGTAGGACACCTTTTGATCAGTTGCTTGTATTTTTCCCAAGCTTCATAGAGGGATTCTCCTTCCTTCTGTCTGAAGGTTTGGATTTCCACTCTAAGCTTGCTCATCTTTTGAGGTGGAAAGAATTTGGCCAAGAAAGCACTGACCAGCTTATCCCAAGAGTTCAGGCTATACTTAGGTTGTAAATCTAGCCATGTTCTAGCTCAGTCTCTTACAGCAAAAGGGAAAAGCATAAGCCTGTAGACCTCAGGATCAACTCCATTGGTCTTGACAGTGTCACAGATTTGCAAGAATTCA
>NC_029793.2:71317508-71324739 GCF_000816755.2 Arachis ipaensis
AAAGCACTGACCAGCTTATCCCAAGAGTTCAGGCTATACTTAGGTTGTAAATCTAGCCATGTTCTAGCTCAGTCTCTTACAGCAAAAGGGAAAAGCATAAGCCTGTAGACCTCAGGATCAACTCCATTGGTCTTGACAGTGTCACAGATTTGCAAGAATTCAACTAAAAACTAATGAGGATCTTCCATTGGAATTCCATGAAACTTGCAATTCTGCTGCATTAGAGAAACTAATTGAGGCTTGAGCTCAAAGTTGTTTGCTCCAATGGCAGGAATTGAGATGCTTCTTCCATAGAAGTCAGAAGAGGGTGGAATGAAGTCACCAAGCATCTTCCTTGCATCTCCACCATTGTTATTAGGTTCGGCCATGTCTCCTCCTTTTTTGTAAACTTCTGTCAGGTCCTCTCTAGAGAGTTGTGCCTTAGCTTCCCTTAGCTTTCTCTTCAGAGTCCTTTCAGGTTCAGGGTCAGCTTCAACAAGAATGTTCTTTTCCTTGTTCCTGCTCATATGAAAAAGAAGAGAACAGAAAAGAAAATATAGAATCCTCTATGTCACAGTATAGAGATTCCTTATGTAAGTATAAAGAGAGAAGAATAGAAAAAGGAGAAGAGAAAAAATTCGAACACAGAGGAGAAGAGTGGGTTCGAATTATGAGTAGAAGAGGAATGTTAGTAAATAATTAAATAGAAGGAGGTGAGAGAGGGGGGAGAAAATTCGAATTTAATATAAAAGAAAAGGAAAAATATTTTTGTTTTTATTTTAAAAAATGTAGTTAGAATTTGAAAATTAAGAGAAGAAGTAAAATTAAAATTAAAAATTAAAACAATTAGTTAATGAAAAGAAATTTTGAAAAAGAGGTTAGTGATTTTCGAAAATTGGTGAGAGAAAAGTAGTTAGATGGTTTTGAAAAAGATAAGAATTTAAAAAGAATCAATCAAAAAGTTAAGTGGTGAATTGAAAAAATTTTTTGAAAATCAATTTTACAAAGATAAGAAGTTAGAAAAGATTTTGAAATTAAGTTTTGAAAAAGATATGATTTAAAGATATGATTGAAAATTTAATTTGAAAAAGATTTGAAAAGGAAATTAAAAAGATTCGATTTTGAACATTAAAGTTGATTACTTGACTAACAAGAAACAAAAAGATATGATTCTAAAATTAAAGAATGAACCTTTCTTAATAGGCAAGTAACAATCTTTAAAATTTTTGAATCAATCACATTAATTGTTAGTAAAGATTTTGAAATTATGAAACAAAATAAGAAAAATATTTTTGAAAATCAATTTGAACTTTTCAAAAATATGAAAGAAAAAATGAAAAAGATTTGATTTTTGAAAAAGATTTGAAAAAGATAGAATTTTTAAATTGAAAATTTGACTTGACTCATAAGAAACAATTAAATTTTAAAAACTTTTTTACTAAGTCAAACCAAATTTTCGAAAATTTATGAGAGAAAAAGGGAAAGATATTTTTTTGATTTTTGAAATATTATTTTGAAAAAGAAAATAAAGATTTCAAAATTTTTAATAAGAATTCCAGGAATCGGGTAATGTTAATTTAAAGCTCCGGTCCAGGAATTAGACATGGCTTACTAGCCAGCCAAGCTTTCAGTAAAAGCTCCGATCCAAAATACTAGACATGGCCAATGGCCAGCCAAGCTTTAGCATACAAATCAGGCGTACAATAGCTGATCAGATGGGAGTCCAAGGACTCTTGGTATGATAAGTTGAAACCTCAGTCCAAAAGAATTAGACATGGCTTCACAGCCAGCCAGACTTCAACAAATCATCATGAAACTCTAGATTCATTCTTAAAAATTCTGAAGAACAAAATAAAAAAAATTTTGAAAATTTTTCGAAAATAAAAAGCTTTAAAAATAAAAACTTAAAATTAAAATAAAATTACCTAATCTGAGCAACATGATGAACCGTCAGTTGTCCAAACTTGAACAATCCCCGGCAGCGGCGCCAAAAACTTGGTGCACGAAATTGTGATCTCTAGCAACGGCACCAAAAACTTGGTACGCACGTTTATAATCTCAAATTCTTTTTCACAACTCCGATACAACTAACCAGAAAGTGCACTGGGTCATCCAAGTAACAAACCTTACGTGAGTAAGGGTCGATCCCACGGTAATTGTCGGCTTGAAGCAAGCTATGGTCACCTTGTAAATCTTAGTCAGGCGGATTCAAATGGTTATGGAGATTTGATAATTAAAATATAAAATAGGATAGAAATATTTATGTAATTCATTGGTGAGAATTTCAGATAAGCATATGGAGATGCTTTTGTTCCTTCTGACCCTCTGCTTTCCTACTACTTTCATCCAATCATTCATACTCATTTCCGTGGCAAGCTGTATGTTGGGCATCACCGTTATCAATGGCTACTTCCCGTCCTCTCAGTGAAAATGGTCCAAATGCGCTGTCACCGCATGGCTAATCATCTATCGATTCTCGATCATGTTGGAATAGGATCCATTGATCCTTTTGCGTCTGTCACACGCCCAACACTCGCGAGTTTGAAGCTCGTCACAGTCATCCCTTCCCAGATCCTACTCGGAATACCACAGACAAGGTTTAGACTTTCTGGATCTCAGGAATGGCCGCCAATAATTCTAGCTTATACCACAAAGACTTCGATCTTTCGGAATGGAGGCTAAGAGATACACGCTCGATCTAAGGTAGAACGGAAGTGGTTGTCAGACACGCGTTCATAGGTTGAGAATAGTGATGAGTGTCATGGATCATCATATTCATCATGTTGAAGTGCAAGCGGATATCTTAGAATAGAAATAAGCTTGAATTGAATAAGAAAACAATAGTACTTTGCATTAATTCATGAGGAACAGTAGAGCTCCACACCTTAATCTATGGTGTGTAGAAACTCTACCGTTGAAAAATACATAAGTGATGAAGGTTCAGGCATGGCCGAATGGGCAGCCCCCTAAACGTGATCTCAGAATAGAAAATTAGTCAAAGACCAACCAGAGATGTGAAATAAATCACTAAAATTAGTTTTTATACTAAACTAGTAGCTAGGGTAACATAAGATAAGTAAGTGATGTAGAAATCCACTTCCGGGCCTACTTGGTGTGTGCTTGGGATGAGCATTGAGCTTTCATGTGTAGAGACTCTTTTTGGAGTTAAACACCAGGTTGTAGCCTGTTTCTGGCGTTTAACTCTGATTTGCAACCTGTTTCTGGCATTTAACTCCAGAATAGGGCAGGGAGTTGGCGTTTGAACGCTAGTTTGCGTCATCAAAACTTGTGCAAAGTATGGACTATTATATATTTCTGGAAAGCCCTGGGTGTCTACTTTCCAACGCAATTGAGAGCGCACCAATTGGGTCTCTGTAGCTCCAGAAAATCTACTTCAAACGCAGGGAGGTCAGAATCCAACAACATCTACAGTCCTTCTTCAGCATCTGAATAAGATTTTTGCTCAAGTCCCTCAATTTCAGCCAGAAATTACCTGAAATCACAGAAAAACACACAAGCTCATAGTAAAGTCCAGAAATGTGATTTTTATTTATAAACAAATAAGAATATACTAAAAACTAACTAAATAATACTAAAAACTATGTAAAAACAATGCCAAAAAGCGTATAAATTATCCGCTTATCACAACACCAAACTTAAATTGTTGCTTGTCCCCATGATGACAAGTCATCTTAGCCTAGTTTCACTAGTCTTTTTCTTTTGTTTTCACTTGAATTGTGCACTTTCTTGAGCCAAAAGCAAGCCAATTGGGTAGATTTTCATGTTTCCTTTGATTTAATCAACCATGTATGAATTCATGCTATTTCATGAGGTTTTATGCTATAATTGTCACATATTATGAAAGAATGAATATCTCATGATTTTAAGCATAGCTTTGATGTGTTTGGTTGATTAATGATAGGTGAAGAAAGCTTGAAGAAAGGTTGAAGCAAGAAGGAATGGCTAGGAGTAAAGAGAGGACAATGGAATAAGTGAAAATGAACCAGGAAGCAAAAAGCTGGACCAAAAGTTAGCCTCAAACTTTTGCACAAACTTTTGGGTGAAAAGTTAGCCCCAACGTTAGCCCCTAACTTTTGGGCTAACGTTGGCACATGAAAGTTACTCCCTGGGCACCAAAAGTTTGCGCCAACGTTAGCCCCTAACTTTGTGGCTAATGTTGGCATGAGAAAAACACCCCCTGGGCACCAAAAGTTTGCGCCAACGTTAGCCCCTAACTTTGTGGCTAACGTTGGCATGAGAAAAACACCCCCTGGCCACCAAAAGTTTGCGCCAACGTTAGCCTCTAACTTTTGGGCTAACGTTGGCACATGAACAATACAAAGGGGGAGCAAAAGTTTGCGCCAACGTTAGCCTGTAACTTTTGGGCTAACGTTGGCGCCATAAGTACACATAAGGAGGCCAACGTTGGAGCAAAAGTTAGACCCCTAACTTTTGCCCCAACGTGGATAGCAGCAAAGCATGGAGGCTGATAGTAAAAGTTAAAGTAAAAGTTAGCCTCAAACTTTTACTCAAACTTTTGCAATATTTAATTTTGTTAATTGTTCTTCATCTACTTTCCCTTGCAATTTACAATTCCCTTGCAATTGTTCTTGTTGGATCTAGGAAGGCATTGAGATCTAGACTCGGTTTTCTAGTCTCCGGGTCCTGAGATCTGAACTTTCAATTTCTAATTCTCTGTTTACTGTTTTCATGTTCATTTACTTTTCTGCTTCAAGATCCGATTTAACCCAAGCCCTCTTCTACTTCTCTGCTTGATGCAAATTTACTTTTCCTTGTTTAATTTCTGCAAATCCAAGTCCCAATCCCCTTTACAATTCAAGTCATTTACATTTCTTGCACTTTAAGATTCCGCAATTTACATTTCTTGCATTCTAAGTTTCTGCCATTTAATTTCTTGTTCTTTAAGATTCAGCAATTTATTTCCTGTTCTCTTTAATTCCATGCAATTTAATTTCTGCAAATCACAAAATACTCAACCAAATCTTGATTCGCTTGACTAAATTAACCACTAAGCTAAAATTGCTCAATCCTTCAATCCCTGTGGGATCGACCTCACTCCCGTGAGTTTTTATTACTTGATGCGACCCGGTACACTTGCCGGTTAGATTTGGGTGTTTTGGAGAAATTCGTTTCTTCGCGAAAATACCCCATCAAGTTTTTGGCGCCGTTGCTGGGGATTGATTAGATTGACAATGATTAAGTGAGGTGGTAGTTTAGATCAAGCACTTTTTCTTTAATTTTGACTAACCCACTGACTGTTCGAGACTTTGTCTCTATTAACTCTAACTGCACTCAAGTTGCAGAGTGCTCTGTTTTAGTTTCTGGTTCTATTTGTGTTTCTGATTTTGTGATAGGAGGAAAGAGCGATGAGCCACACCTTTTGATCCTGAAACATTTTGGAGGTTGAGGAAAGAGGCAAGAGATAGAGGGGAGAAATGCTGGGATTCAAAAAATCCCCACTGAGAGTTTCTCACCAGGGGATAAAGTGATATTAAACACCCAACCAATGAAGGTGCCTCCACAATTATCTGAGTACTATACTGTGAACCGGATCCTTCCACATGAACACCTAGAGATCATCAAAGAGAAGACTGGAAGGAAGTTCACAGTAAGAAGAGAAAAGCTGAGGCACTATGATTTTCAGCCTCCATGATCAAAGAATGAAGGATGTCAAGCTAATGACAATAAAAGAGCGCTTGTTGGGAGGCAACACAACCTGAGGTAGTTTTCTATTCATAACTATTTTAATAAAAAGGTTAATTAGTTTTATCTATAATGCAAGAAGCTAAGTTTGGTGTTGCACACCAAAACAATCTAAAGGAGAATGCACGATTCTAAGTTTGGTGTTTCACCAAAATCCCATTATAAAACACATTCTCACTTTCTGCATAATGCTGGCTTCAAGCATGTTGAATGAACTAGTTATCTATTCTGCTGTTTCCTAGTTTTCAGTTTTATTGCTTTTGAAAAAGAAGAAGAAAAGAAAAAAAATTTATCACACATGGTTAATTTGATGCATGAAAACCATTGGCAAGGTACTAAGTTTGGTGTTCCCACACCAAAGTAAGTTCAAAAGCCCACAAATAAATCATGCAAGCTAACCATTTCTTCTTTCAAGTGCTTGGGGAACAAGCAACTTTCAATATCATTGCAGAATGATAAATCATTCCTTGCTTGGGGACAAGCAAGCTTTAAGTTTGGTGTTGTGATGACAAGTCATCTTAGCCTAGTTTCACTAGTCTTTTTCTTTTGTTTTCACTTGAATTGTGCACTTTCTTGAGCCAAAAGCAAGCCAATTGGGTAGATTTTCATGTTTCCTTTGATTTAATCAACCATGTATGAATTCATGCTATTTCATGAGGTTTTATGCTATAATTGTCACATATTATGAAAGAATGAATATCTCATGATTTTAAGCATAGGTTTGATGTGTTTGGTTGATTAATGATAGGTGAAGAAATCTTGAAGAAAGGTTGAAGCAAGAAGGAATGGCTAGGAGTAAAGAGAGGACAATGGAATAAGTAAAAATGAACCAGGAAGCAAAAAGCTGGACCAAAAGTTAGCCTCAAACTTTTGCACAAACTTTTGGGTGAAAAGTTAGCCGCAACGTTAGCCCCTAACTTTTGGGCTAACGTTGGCACATGAAAGTTACTCCCTGGGCACCAAAAGTTTGCGCCAACGTTAGCCCCTAACTTTGTGGCTAACGTTGGCATGAGAAAAACACCCCCTGGGCACCAAAAGTTTGCGCCAACGTTAGCTCCTAACTTTGTGGCTAATGTTGGCATGAGGAAAACACCCCCTGGCCACCAAAAGTTTGCGCCAACGTTAGCCTCTAACTTTTGGGCTAACGTTGGCACATGAACAATACAAAGGGGGAGCAAAAGTTTGCGCCAACGTTAGCCTCTAACTTTGGGCTAACGTTGGCGCCATAAGTACACATAAGGAGGCCAACGTTGGAGCAAAAGTTAGACCCCTAACTTTTGCCCCAACGTGGATAGCAGCAAAGCATGGAGGCTGATAGTAAAAGTTAGAGTAAAAGTTAGCCTCAAACTTTTACTCAAACTTTTACTCAAACTTTTGCAAAACTCCAACCCGGTTCACTTGGTTCACTTTGGTTCCTCTCCAAACTCCAAGAGCAATCAACCAAGGCCTCTCTCAACCCAATTCCACCAAGAGCAAAGGCCCAACTCAAGGCTTGAAGATCATTTGAAGAAAGTGTATAAATAGGATA
>NC_029793.2:71325762-71336394 GCF_000816755.2 Arachis ipaensis
TTCTCTGCTTGTTGCAATTTTACTTTTCCTTGTTTAATTTCTGCAAATCTAAGTCCCAATCCCCTTTACAATTCAAGTCATTTACATTTCTTGCACTTTAAGATTCCGCAATTTACATTTCTTGCATTCTAAGTTTCTGCCATTTAATTTCTTGTTCTTTAAGATTCAGCAATTTATTTCCTGTTCTCTTTAATTCCATGCAATTTAATTTCTGCAAATCACAAAATACTCAACCAAATCTTGATTTGCTTGACTAAATTAACCACTAAGCTAAAATTGCTCAATCCTTCAATCCCTGTGGGATCGACCTCACTCCCGTGAGTTTTTATTACTTGATGCGACCCGGTACACTTGCCGGTTAGATTTGGGTGTTTTGGAGAAATTCGTTTCTTCGTGAAAATACCCCATCACCCCAAGCAACCGAAAATCAAATAGGATAAAAAGAAGAGAATATACTATAAATTCCAAAATATCAATGAAACTTAGCATCTCACTTTATCTGAACAGTTTTAGCATCTCACTTTATCTTTTGAAGTTCAAAATGATTGGCATCTTAGGAACTTAGAATTCAGATAGTGTTATTGATTCTCCTAGTTCAGTATGTTGATTCTTGAACACAGTTACTTTATGAGTCTTGGCCGTGGCCTTAAGCACTTTGTTTTCCAGTATTACCACCGAATACATAAATGCCACAGACACATAACTGGGTGAACCTTTTTAGATTGTGACTCAGCTTTGCTAGAGTCACCAATTAGAGGTGTCCAGGGTTCTTAAGCACACTATTTTTTTGCTTTGGATCACGACTTTTACCGCTCAGTCACAAGCTTTTAACTTAACACCTTCACGCCACAAGCACATGGTTAGGGACAGCTTGTTTTAGCCGCTTAGGCCAGGATTTTATTCCTGTTGGCCCTCTTATCCATTAATGCTCAAAGCCTTGGATCCTTTTTACCCTTGCCTTTTGGTTTAAAGGGTTACTGGCTTTTTGCTCTTGCCTTTTGGTTTAAAGAGCTCTTGGCTTTTTCTGCTTGCTTTTGCTTTTTCTTTTTCTTTTTTTTTTTCTTATTTATATTCTAAGATATCCGATTGCACTTCAACATGATGAATATGATGATTCGTGACACTCATCACTATTCTCAACCTATGAACGCATGCCTGACAACCACTTCCGTTCTACCTTAGATCGAGCGTGTATCTCTTAGCCTCCATTCCGAAAGATCGGAGTCTTCGTAGTATAAGCTAGAATTATTGGCGGCCATTCCTGAGATCCGAAAAGTCTAAATCTTGTCTGTGGTATTCTGAGTAGGATCTGGGAAGGGATGACTGTGACGAGCTTCAAACTCGCAAATGTTGAGCGTGTGACAGACACAAAAGGATCAATGGATCCTATTCCAACATGATCGAGAACCGACAGATGACTAGCTATGCGGTGACAGCGTATTTGGACCATTTTCACTGAGAGGACGGGAGGTAGCCATTGACAACGGTGATGCCCAACATACAGCTTGCCCTGGAAAGGAGTATGAATGATTGGATGAAAGCAGTAGGAAAGCAGAGGGTCAGAAAGAACAAAAGCATCTCCATACGCTTATCTGAAATTCTCACCAATGAATTACATAAGTATTTCTATGCTATTTTATATTTTAATTATCAAATCTCCATAACCATTTGAATCCGCCTGACTGAGATTTACAAGGTGACCATAGCTTGCTTCAAGCCAACAATCTCCGTGGGATCGACCCTTACTCACGTAAGGTTTATTACTTGGACGACCCAGTGCACTTTCTGGTTAGTTGTATCGGAGTTGTGAAAAAGAATTTGAGATTATAAACGTGCGTACCAAGTTTTTGGCGCCGTTGCTAGAGATCACAATTTCGTGCACCAAGTTTTTGGCGCCGTTGCCGGGGATTGTTCAAGTTTGGACAACTGACGGTTCATCATGTTGCTCAGATTAGGTAATTTTATTTTAATTTTAAGTTTTTATTTTTAAAGCTTTTTATTTTCGAAAAATTTTCAATATTTTTTTTTATTTTGTTCTTCAGAATTTTTAAGAATGAATCTAGAGTTTCATGATGATTTGTTGAAGTCTGGCTGGTTGTGAAGCCATGTCTAATTCTTTTGGACCGAGGTTTCAACTTATCATCACAAGTGTCCTTGGACTCCCATCTGATCAGCTGTTGTATGCCTGATTTGTATGCTGAAGCTTGGCTGGCCATTGGCCATGTCTAGTGTTTTAGACCGGAGCTTTTACTGAAAGCTTGGCTGGCTAGTAAGCCATGTCTAATTCCTGGACCGGAGCTTTAGACTAACATTACACGATTCCTGGAATTCTTATTAAAAATTTTTAAATTCTTATTTTCTTTTTCAAAATAATTTTCGAAAAATCCAAAAAAAAATTAATAAAATCATAAAAAACAAAAAATTTGATGTTTCTTGTTTGAGTCTTGTGTCAGTTTTTAAGTTTGGTGTCAATTGCATGTGTTTTAATTTTTCTTTAAATTTTCGAAAATTCATGCATGTGTTCATCATAATCTTCAAGTTGTTCTTGATGATTTTTCTTGTTTGATCTTTGCATTTTCTTGTTGTGTATCTTTTCTTGTTTTTCATATGCAATTTGTTAGTGTCTCAACATTAAAAATTTCTAAGTTTGGTGTCTTGCATGTTTCTCTTTTCTTAAAAATTTTTAAAAATAAAGTTCTTGGTGTTCATCTTGACATTCAAAGTGTTCTTGCACGCATTGTGTGTTTTGATTCATAATTTTTATGTTTTGAGTCTTTTCGTTGTTTTTCTCTTTCTTCATTAAAAATTCAAAAATAAAAAAAATATCTTCCCCTTTTTCTCTCATAAATTTTTGAAAATTTGGTTTGACTTAGTAAAAAAGTTTTTAAAATTTAATTGTTTCTTATGAGTCAAGTCAAATTTTCAATTTAAAAATTCTATCTTTTTCATTTTTTCTTTCATATTTTCGAAAAGTTCAAATTGATTTTCAAAAATCTTTTTCTTATTTTGTTTCATAATTTCAAAATCTTTACTAACAATCAATGTGATTGATTCAAAAATTTTAAAGATTGTTACTTGCCTATTAATAAAGGTTCAATCTTTAAATTTTAGAATCATATCTTTTTGTTTCTTGTTAGTCAAGTAATCAACTTTAATGTTCAAAATCAAATCTTTTTAATTTCCTTTTCAAATCTTTTTCAAATTAAATTTTCAATCATATCTTTCAATCATATCTTTTTCAAAACTTAATTTCAAAATCTTTTCTAACTTCTTATCTTTGCAAAATTGATTTTCAAAAATTTTTTTCAATTAACCACTTAACTTTTTGATTGATTTTTTTTTAAAATTCCTATCTTTTTCAAAACCATCTAACTACTTTTCTCTCACCAATTTTCGAAAATCACTAACCTCTTTTTCAAAATTTCTTTTCATTAACTAATTGTTTTAATTTTTAATTTTAATTTTACTCCTTCTTTTAATTTTCGAATTCTAACTACATTTTTCAAAATAAAAACAAAAATATTTTTCCTTTTAGTTTAAATTAAATTCGAATTTTCTCGCCCCTCTCTCGCCTCCTTCTATTTAATTATTTACTAACATTCCTCTTCTACTCATAATTCGAACCCACTCTTCTCCTCTGTGTTCAAATTTTTTTCTCTTCTCCTTCTTCTATTCTTCTCTCCTTATACTTACATAAGGAATCTCTATACTGTGACATAGAGGATTCCATATTTTCTTTTCTGTTCTCTTCTTTTTTCATATGAGCAGGAACAAGGATACGAACATTCTTGTTGAAACTGACCCTGAACCTAAAAGGACTCTGAAGAGAAAGCTAAGGGAAGCTAAGGAACAACTCTCTGGAGAGGACCTGACAGAAATTTTCGAAAAAGGAGGAGACATGGCCGAACCTAATAACAATGGTGGAGATGCAAGGAAGATGCTTGGTGACTTCGTTGCACCCTCTTCTGACTTCTATGGAAGAAGCATCTCAATTCTTGCCATTGGAGCAAACAACTTTGAGCTCAAGCCTCAATTAGTTTCTCTAATGCAGCAGAATTGCATGTTTTATGGACTTCCAATGGAAGATCCTCATCAGTTTTTAGCTGAATTCTTGCAAATCTGTGACACTATCAAGACCAATGGAGTTGATCCCGAGGTCTACAGGCTTATGCTTTTCCCTTTTGCTATAAGAGACAGAGCTAGAACATGGTTGGATTTACAACCTAAGGATAGCCTGAAATCTTGGGATAAGCTGGTCAGTGCTTTCCTGGCCAAATTCTTTCCACCTCAAAAGATGAGCAAGCTTAGAGTGGAAATCCAAACCTTCAGACAGAAGGAAGGAGAATCCCTCTATGAAGCTTGGGAAAGATACAAGCAACTGATCAAAAGGTGTCCTACTAACATGCTTCCAGAATGGAGCATCATAAGTATATTCTATGATGGTCTGTCTAAGTTGTCAAAAATGTCATTGGACTATTCTACAGGAGGATCTCTTCACTTGAAAACCCCTGCAGAAGCTCAGGAACTCATTGAAATAGTTGCAAATAACCAGTTCATGTACACCTCTGAGAGGAATCCTGTGAACAATGGGACGCCTCAGAAGAAGGGAGTTCTTGAAATTGATACTCTGAATGCCATATTAGCTCAGAACAAAATATTGACTCAGCAAGTCAATATGATTTCTCAGAGTTTGAATGGATTGCAAGCTGCATCCAACAGTACTAAAGAAGCATCTTCTGAAGAAGAAGCTTATGATCCTGAGAACCCTGCAATAGCAGAGGTGAATTACATGGGAGAACCCTATGGAAACACCTATAATCCTTCATGGAGAAATCATCCAAATTTCTCATGGAAGGACCAACAGAAGCCTCAACAAGGCTTCAATAATAATGGTGGAAGGAATAGGTTTAGCAATAGCAAGCCTTTTCCATCATCTTCTCAGCAACAGACAGAAAATTCTGAACAGAGCCATTCTGGCCTAGCAACCATAGTCTCTGATCTATCCAAGACCATACTAAGTTTCATGAATAAAACAAGGTCCTCCATTAGAAATTTGGAGGCACAGGTGGGTCAGCTGAGTAAGAAGATTACTGAAACTCCTCCCAGTACTCTCCCAAGCAATACAGAAGAAAATCCCAGGAGAGAGTGCAAGGCCATTACTTGGTATGATCGAATGCCTAGAGGAGGAGGAGGACGTGAATCCCAGTGAGGAAGACCTCTTGGGATGTCCTCTGGACCGAAAGGAGTTTCCCTTTGAGGAACCAAAGGAATCTGAGGCTCATACAGAGACCATAGAGATTCCATTAAACTTTCTTCTTCCATTCATGAGCTCTGATGAATATTCTTCCTCTGAAGAGGATGAGGACATCACTGAAGAGCAAGTTGCTAAATATCTAGGAGCAATCATGAAGTTGAATGCCAAGTTATTTTGTACTGAGACTTGGGAGGATGAACCACCCTTGTTAACCAATGAACTGAATGCATTAATGAGGCAGACATTACCTCAGAAGAAATCGGATCCCGAAAAATTCTTCATACCGTGTACCATAGGCACCATGACCTTTGAGAAGGCTCTATGTGACCTGGGATCAGGGATAAACCTCATACCCCTCTCTGTAATGGAGAAACTGGGAATCTTTGAGTTACAAGCTGCAAGAATCTCACTAGAGATGGCAGACAAATCCATGAAACAGGCTTATGGACTAGTAGAGGTCATGCTAGTGAAGGTTGAAAGCCTTTACATCCCTGCTGATTTCATAATCCTAGACACTGGGAAGGATGAGGATGAATCCATCATTCTTGGCAGACCCTTCCTGGCCACAGCAAAAGCAGTGATTGATGTTGACAGAGGAGAGTTGGTCCTTCAGTTGAATGAGGATTACCTTGTATTCAGAACTCAAGGTTCTCCTTCTGTAACCATGGAGAGGAAGCATGAAAAGCTTCTCTCAGTACAGAGTCAAACAAAACCCCCACATTCAAACTCTAAGTTTGGTGTTGGGAGGCCACAACCAACATCTTGTTTTGGTGTTGAGAGGCCTCAACATTGCTCTGATTTTCTGTGAGGCTCCATGAGAGCTCAATGTCAAGCTATTGACACTAAAGAATCACTTATTGGGAGGCAACCCAATGTTATTTAATTATATCTATTTATTTTCCATTGTTATTTTATGTTTTCTTTAGGTTGATGATCATGTGAAGTCACAAAAACAACTGAAAAATAAAAAACAGAATGAAAAATAGCATTAAAAATAGCTCACCCTGGAGGAAGAGCTTACTTGTGTTTAAACGCCAGTAAGTAGCATCAAACTGTCTTTTAACGCTAGAAAGAAGCATCAAGCTAGCGTTAAACGCCAGAAACAAGCACCAGACTGGCGTTTAACACCAGAACAGAGCATGGAATTGGTGTTTAACAACAAAAATGGGAGAAAAGCTGGCGTTAAACGCCAGAAACAAGCAGCAAGCTGGCATTTAACGCCAGACATGAATTCTAAGAGCGTTTTGCACGCCTAAATGGAGTAGGGATGCTAAGTCCTTGACCCCTCTGGATCTGTGAACCCCATAGGATCCCCACCTACCCCACCTCTTCTTCTCTCCTCTTCACACCTTTTCATAACACTCTTCCCCAAATACCCTTCACCAATCACCTCCATACATCTTCCCCAAATACCCTTAACCACTCACATCCATCCACTCTTCCCCATAAACCCCACCTACCTCCAAAATTCAAATTCTTTTCCCTCCCAAACCCAAACCTAATGGCCGAAACCTACTCTCCCCCCACCCTTATATAAACCCCTTAACACTACTCTATTTTCACACATCACAAACACTACTTCCCCCCTTGGCCGAATACACTCTCTCACTCCATCTCTTCTATTTTCTTCTTCTTCTACTACTTTCTCTCTTCTTTTGCTCGAGGACAAGCAAACTTTTTAAGTTTGGTGTGGTAAAATCATTGCTTTTTGTTTTTCCATAACCATTAATGGCACCTAAGGCCAGAGAAACCTCAAGAAAGAGGAAAAAGAAGGCAATTGCTTCCACCTCTGAGTCATGGGAGATGGAGAGATTAATCTCAAAGGTCCATCAAGACCACTTCTATGAAATTGTGGCCAAGAAAAAGGTGATCCCTGAGGTTCCTTTTAAGCTCAAAAAGAGCGAGTATCCGGAGATTCAACAAGAGATTAGAAGAAGAGGATGGGAAGTACTCTCCAATCCTATTCAACAAGTCAGAATCTTAATGGTTCAAGAGTTCTATGCAAACGCATAGATCACTAGGAACCATGATCAAAGTATGAACCCGAATCCAAAGAATTGGCGTACAATGGTTCGGGGGAAATACTTAGATTTCAGTTCGGAAAATGTAAGGTTGGCGTTCAACTTGCCAATGATGCAAGAAAACGCACGCCCCTACACTAGAAGGGTCAACTTTGATCAAATGTTGGACCAAGTCCTCATGGACATATGTGTGGAAGGAGCCCAATAGAAAGTTGGCTCAAGAGGCAACCCGGTTCAATTGAGAAAACCGGACCTTAATTCTGTAGCTAGAAGATGGTTGGAGTTCATCCAACGCTCTATCATTCCTACTAGCAACCGATCCAAAGTAACTGTAGATCAGGCCATCATGATCCATAGTATCATGATTGGGGAGGAAGTGGAAGTTCATGAGATTATACTTCAAGAACTCTACAAAGTGGCTAACAAGTCCTCTACTTTGGCAAGGTTAGCCTTTCCTCACCTCATTTGCCACCTCTGCAATTTGGCTGGGATTGACATAGAGGGAGATATCCTCATTGATAAGGACAAGCCCATCACTAAGAAAAGGATGGAGCAAACAAGAGATCATAGACCTCAACAAGAGCGTGAGGAAATTCCTCACCATGAAATCCCTGATATGCCTCAAGGGATGCACTTTCCTCCACAAAATTATTGGGAGCAAATCAACACCTCCCTAGGTGAATTAAGTTCTAACATGGGACAACTAAGGATGGAACACCAAGAGCACTCCATCATTCTCCATGAGATTAGAGAAGATCAAAGAGCTATGAGGGAGGAGCAACAAAGACAAGGAAGAGACATAAAGGAGCTCAAGAGCACCATTGATTCTTCAAGAAGAGGAAGACGCCACCCTCACTAAGGTGGACCCGTTCCTTAATCTTCTTGTTCTTATTTTTCTGTTTTTCGGTTTTTGAGCCTTATGTTTTATTTTTGTTTGTGTCTTTACTATATGATCATTAACGTTTAAGTGTCTATGTCTTATAGCTATGAATGTCCTATGAATCCATCACCTCTCTTAAATGAAAATTTTTTAATTACAAAAGAACAAGAAGTACATGATTTCGAATTCATCCTTGAAATTAGTTTAATTATTTTGATGTGGTGATAATACTTATTGTTTTCTGAATGAATGCTTGAACAGTGCATATGTCTTTTGAATTTGTTGTTTATGAATGTTAAAACTGTTGGCTCTTGAAAGAATGATGGAAAAAGGAGAAATATTATTTGATAATCTGAAAAATCATAAAATTGATTCTTGAAGTAAGAAAAAGCAGTGAATAAACAAGGCTTGCGAAAAAAAAGAAGAAAAAATATGGCAAAAATAAAAGAAAAAAGAAAGAAAAAGAAAAAGCAAAAGCAAGCAGAAAAAGCCAAGAGCTCTTCAAACCAAAAGGCAAGAGCAAAAAGCCAGTAACCCTTTAAACCAAAAGGCAAGGGTAAAAAGGATCCAAGGCTTTGAGCATTAATGGATAGGAGGGCCCACAGGAATAAAATCCTGGCCTAAGCGGCTAAAACAAGCTGTCCCTAACCATGTGCTTGTGGCGTGAAGGTGTCAAGTTAAAAGCTTGAGACTGAGCGGTGAAAGTCGTGGTCCAAAGCAAAAACAGAGTGTGCTTAAGAACCATGGACACCTCTAATTAGGGACTCTAGCAAAGCTGAGTCACAATCTGAAAAGGTTCACCCAGTTATGTGTCTGTGTCATTTATGTATCCGGTGGTAATATTGGAAAACAAAGTGCTTAGGGCCACGGCCAAGACTCATAAAGTAGCTATGTTCAAGAATCAACATACTGAACTAGGAGAATCAATAACACTATCTGAATTCTGAGTTCCTATAGATGCCAATCATTCTGAACTTCAAAGGATAAAGTGAGATGCCAAAACTGTTCAGATGCAAAAAGCTACTATTCCCGCTCATCTAATTGGAGCTAAGTTTCATTGATATTTTGGAATTTATAGTATATTCTCTTCTTTCTATCCTATTTTATTTTCAGTTGCTTGGGGACAAGCAACAATTTAAGTTTGGTGTTGTGATGAGCGGATAATTTATACGCTTTTTGGCATTGTTTTTACATAGTTTTTAGTATGATTTAGTTAGTTTTTAGTATATTTTTATTAGTTTTTAATTAAAAATCACATTTCTAGACTTCACTATGAGTTTGTGTGTTTTTCTGTGATTTCAGGTAATCAATAACACTATCTGAATTCTGAGTTCCTATAGATGCCAATCATTCTGAACTTCAAAGGATAAAGTGAGATGCCAAAACTGTTCAGATGCAAAAAGCTACTATTCCCGCTCATCTAATTGGAGCTAAGTTTCATTGATATTTTGGAATTTATAGTATATTCTCTTCTTTCTATCCTATTTTATTTTCAGTTGCTTGGGGACAAGCAACAATTTAAGTTTGGTGTTGTGATGAGCGGATAATTTATACGCTTTTTGGCATTGTTTTTACATAGTTTTTAGTATGATTTAGTTAGTTTTTAGTATATTTTTATTAGTTTTTAAATAAAAATCACATTTCTGGACTTTACTATGAGCTTGTGTGTTTTTCTGTGATTTCAGGTAATTTCTGGTTGAAATTGAGGGAGTTGAGCAAAAATCTGAATCAGAGGCTGAAGAAGGACTGCAGATGCTGTTGGATTCTGACCTCCCTGCACTAAAAGTAGATTTTCTGGAGCTACAAATACTTAATTGGCACACTCTCAATTGCTTTGGAAAGTAGACATCCAGGGATTTCCAGCAATATATAATAATCCATACTTTGCACGAGTTTTGACGACGCAAACTGGCGATCAAACGCCAACTCCCCAACCTGTTTCTGGCGTTTAACTCCAGAATAGGGCAGAGAGTTGACATTTGAACGCCAGTTTGTGTCATCAAAACTCGTACAAAGTATGAACTATTATATATTCCTGGAAAGCCCTGGATGTCTACTTTCCAACACAATTGAGAGCGCGCCAATTGGGTTTTTGTAGCTCCAAAAAATCTACTTCGAGTGCAGGGAGGTCAGAATCCAACAGCATCTGCAGTCCTTCTTCAGCCTCTGAATCAGATTTTTGCTCAAGTCCCTCAATTTTAGCCAGAAATTACCTGAAATCATAGAAAAACACACAAGCTCATAGTAAAGTCCAGAAATGTGATTTTTATTTAAAAACTAATAAAAATATACTAAAAACTAACTAAATCATACTAAAAACTATGTAAAAACAATGGCAAAAAGTGTATAAATTATCCGCCCATCACAACACCAAACTTAAATTGTTGCTTGTCCCCAAGCAACTGAAAATAAAATAGGATAGAAAGAAGAGAATATACTATAAATTCCAAAATATCAATGAAACTTAGCTCCAATTA
>NC_029793.2:71336972-71338190 GCF_000816755.2 Arachis ipaensis
TTGCTGATACCAACGTTGGGGTAAAAGTTAGGGGTCTAACTTTTGCTCCAACGTTGGCCTCCCCTTGCTTATTCATGGCGCCAACGTTAGCAAAAAAGTTAGGGGCTAACGTTGGCGCAAACTTTTGCTAGCCCAGGGAGTGTTTTTCATGTGCCAACGTTAGCCAAAAAGTTAGGGGCTAACGTTGGCGCAAACTTTTGCTCATCCAGGGAGTGTTTTTCATGACAAAAGTTAGCCAAAAAGTTAGGGGCTAACTTTTGCTCCAGCTTTTGCCCAAAAGTTAGCCAAAAAGTTTGAGGCTAACTTTTGGTCCAGCTTTTGCCCAAAAGTTAGCCAAAAAGTTAGGGGCTAACTTTTGGTCTAGCTTTTTGGTTCCTGGTTCATTTTCAATTAATCCAAAAGTTTGAGCTAAAGTTTGAGGCAAACTTTTGCTCAAACTTTTTGTTCTCTCTTCCTCCTAGCCATTCCTTCTTGCATCAACCTTTCTCCAAGCTTTCTTCACCTATCATTAATCAACCAAACACATCAAAGCTAGGCTCAAAATCATGAGATATTCATTCTTTCATAATGTGTGACAATTATAGCATAAAACCTCATGAAATAGCATGAATTCATACATGGTTGATTAAATCAAAGGAAACATGAAAATCTACCCAATTGGCTTGCTTTTGGCTCAAGAAAGTGCATAATTCAATTGAAAACAAAAGAAAAAGGCTAGTGAAACTAGGCTAAGATGACTTGTCATCACAACACCAAACTTAAAGCTTGCTTGTCCCCAAGCAAGAAATGATTTATTGAGAAGAAAGAATGAAATGGAAGAGGATGTTCATGCTAGTAGAGTGTTATTGGTAGTTCATGGGGTTTTATGTGGATATGTACACAGTCACCTCTTATTGACTCTTAAGCCTAGAAAGCCTCCTTCAAGCTTCAAGTAACATACTTCTATGACCTCTTATTATTCCTTTATCCTTGGCTATTATCTTGTTCATAAGCTTTATTTGAGTGTCATGTGTAGCAAGTTCATTGATTTCTTTATACTTGACACATTATTCACTAAAGACACTTGGCTCACATTCCATCTTAGAACATTGATGCCCAGCACCTCTTTGGGCTACTAAATGACTTGTAGTTAGGTTGCTCTTGATAGTGGACTTTCAGCTGATGATCCCGCGTTAGTTAACCCAAGTCATCAAGTGTTGATGCACTCCAAAGAGCTTA
>NC_029793.2:71338864-71352505 GCF_000816755.2 Arachis ipaensis
CTTTATCCTTGGCTATTATTTTGTTCATAAGCTTTATTTGAGTGTCATGTGTAGCAAGTTCATTTTCTTTTCTTTATACTTGACACATTATTCACTATAGACACTTGGCTCACATTCCTTCTTAGAACATTGATGCCCAGCACCTCTTTGGGCTACTAAATGCCTTGTAGTTAGGTTGCTCTTGATAGTGGACTTTCAGCTGATGATCCCGGGTTAGTTAACCCAAGTCATCAAGTGTTGATGCACTCCAAAGAGCTTAATAATCCAAGCAGATCCTAATACAAAGACACCACAGGCATATATTCTAAGGTTCAAGCTATTGGTGTCCAGCTTTTTTGTTTTTTGTTTTTCTTTTGTTCTGCCACTTTTTGGCTATTTCTTTTTCTCCCCTTTTTTCTTTCTTTTTGTTTTTCTTTCTAACCTTTATTCGATAGACAGTATTCCACTTTCTACTTAGAGGGAGACATCCTAGTTCTCTTATTCACTAAAAGTGAGCTATCATACAATCCCACATACATACCACCACTTACTTTTATTCTACTTCTATCTAACAGAGACTATCTTACTTCTCATTCAAACATTTCTTTTATTGAATTGAAAATGCAGGGGACAAAGCATGCTTTTTGTTAAGTGAAAGTAAACACACAAGCACACACATAGACTAGCTTACTTGTTCTAAGAGTGATTCTACTTGTATTAGATGAACACTTTAACAAAACACAAGTCAAAACATTTTTCAACAGTAAGAGTTAAGTGTCAATACAACCTATTGGTTTGCAGTTCCTTTATCCTTCCTTCTGTTGTGCCCTTTTGAGTTATGATGCATAGTGTCTTCAAATGGTGGTGAATTCCCTGCATACTTCTCAAAAGTTGCTTGCTTCTCAAGCCCTTAGATGACCAGTTAGTATGCATGAATTGAGTGTGGCTTATGGATTTAATTTGGTGTGGGGACACCAAACTTAAGTTCTTGCCACTTCTCTGGATACAGCAGGTTAACTCTAGGCAAAATCTTGTGTCCTTGCTAAAGGTTATGAAGTTAAGGCTAAAAAGTAGTTAAGTGGTTGAATAATCTGTTCGATTGCTTGGAGCTAACAATGTGCAGGAGGTTAGAATGTGCTTTTGAATGAGGTTTTGGTGGAACACCAAACTTAGAATCCTCTATTCTTCCTTAAGTTGTTTTTGGTGTGCAACACCAAACTTAGCTCCTTGCAATACATATCAATTATTCAACATTTTTATTGAAAAAGCTATGAAAAGAAAACTACCTCAGGTTGGGTTGCCTCCCAACAAGCGCTCTTTTATTGTCACTAGCTTGACATTGGGGTTTTCTTTTATGGTGGTTGAGGATTGTAGTGCCTCAGCTTGTCTCCCCTGACTGTGATCCTCCTCTTTGTTCTCTGGTGTTCAATTTCAGCGTGCTCTAATGAGAGTATGTTGCTGACAGTGTAATAGTCATCAGTCTGTTGGCTTGCTCCCAACTGTTGATATGTCAGTTGCACTTTGTCACCTTTGGAAAGCCCCTCTGTTGGAATCTTCCTGTTCTTCCAACCCCTTTTTGTTTTGTTTCTGCGTTTCATCCTTTCTTTCGTTGACCTTTCTTTTCTGGCCATAGGCTTACCTTGGGGATCTTTCATCCTTTCAGTGGCTAATACTCCAATATTCTCTTGGACTTCTTTATCAGTTTGCACAATCTTTTGCCTTGGGGTGTTGTTGTGAATCGTCTTGTTGCTTTCTTCCTTTAACTGTGATTCTTCCTTGTCAAGTTCCATATAGTTTTTCTTCTCATTACCAAACTGTGCTTCTGGTAACACCTTCAGAGTGACACTCTTATCATGCATTCTAAGAGTTAATTCTCCTTCCTCTATGTCTATGATAGCTCTAGCAGTGGCCAAGAATGGCCTTCCCAGAATAATAGAGTCACCATCATCCCCTTCTGAATTTAGAACCACAAAATCTGCAGGGTATATGAAATTGTCCACCTTGACCAGAAGGTTTTCAATCATACCCCTGGGGTATACTGTTGACTTATCTACTAGCTCTAGAGATATCTGTACTGGTTTAACTTCCTCTATATGCAGCTTTTTTACCAAGGAGGATGGTATTAAGTTGATACTTGCTCCTAGATCGCACATTGCTTTAGTGATGGTTAATTCCCCAACGGTGCAAGGTAGCAAAAAGCTCCCTGGATCTTCAAGCTTAGGGGGAAACCCTTTTTGAATCAAAGCCCTGCATTCCTTAGTGAGCAGTATGGTTTCCTTCTCATCCCAACTTCTTTTCTTGTTGATAAGCTCCTTCAAAAATTTGGCATACAGAGGCATTTGCTCAAGTGCTTCAGCAAAAGGAATATTGATTTCCAGCTTTTTGAAAGTTTCAAGGAACTTGTGAAAATGCTGGTCCCTGGTTTCTTTGTTGAACCTCTGGGGATATGGCAGTGGAGGTGTGATGCTCTTTCCTATTTGCTGCTGTCCCTGAGTCACTTCTGTTGAACCGTGTGGCTGGTTGTCTTTCTCTTTGAGTTTCTCAATTCTCTTGCTTGGCATCACAACTTGATCCTTGGCTTCATCTGCCTTTGTTTGCTCTTCATCTTCTATTGCACTTTTGTTGCTCTCTGCTTTCTTCTTTATAGTGTCATTATTGCTCATCAATGTTCTCCCACTCCTTAATTGTATCGCCTTGCATTCTTCCTTAGGATTTGGGATTGTGTCACTCGGCAACCGAAACTGAAATTCAATTAAGCAGAAAATTAAACAAGATCCCAAGGTGAGATTGAAACAGAATTTCTTCAATTCTCCACCCAAAATCCAAGACAAGAAAAGTAAAGAGTGCTGGGCAAGAACAAGGAAGAAGAGAGATCAATTCTCCTCCCAAATTCTCTTCAATTAAACAACAATACTAAGAAAAATAAAAGTGAGCTCTAAGAAAAACTCAAAAGAAAGATATTCTGAAAAACTAAAAGGGAAGCTCCCTGTATGAAAACTAAAAGCAAAAAAAAACCCTGAAAAACTTAAATCCTATGCTATTTATACACTTTCTTCAAATGGTCTTCAAGCCTTCAATTGGGCCTTTGCTCTTGATGGAATTGGGTTGAGAGAGGCCTTGGTTGATTGCTCTTGGAGTTTGGGGAAGAACCGAATTGAACTGGGTTGGAATCATGAAAGCTTGAGTAAAAGTTGGAGTAAAAGTTAGGGGCTAACTTTTGCTCCAACTTTTCACATCAGCAACCTTCCTTGCTGATACCAACGTTGGGGCAAAAGTTAGGGGTCTAACTTTTGCTCCAACGTTGGCCTCCCCTTGCTTATTCATGGCGCCAACGTTAGCAAAAAAGTTAGGGGCTAACGTTGGCGCAAACTTTTGCTAGCCCAGGGAGTGTTTTTCATGTGCCAACGTTAGCCAAAAAGTTAGGGGCTAACGTTGGCGCAAACTTTTGCTCATCCAGGGAGTGTTTTTCATGACAAAAGTTAGCCAAAAAGTTAGGGGCTAACTTTTGCTCCAGCTTTTGCCCAAAAGTTAGCCAAAAAGTTAGGGGCTAACTTTTGCTCCAGCTTTTGCCCAAAAGTTAGCCAAAAAGTTTGAGGCTAACTTTTGGTCCAGCTTTTGCCCAAAAGTTAGCCAAAAAGTTAGGGGCTAACTTTTGGTCTAGCTTTTTGCTTCCTGGTTCATTTTCAATTAATCCAAAAGTTTGAGCTAATGTTTGAGGCAAACTTTTGCTCAAACTTTTTGTTCTCTCTTCCTCCTAGCCATTCCTTCTTGCATCAACCTTTCTCCAAGCTTTCTTCACCTATCATTAATCAACCAAACACATCAAAGCTATGCTCAAAATCATGAGATATTCATTCTTTCATAATGTGTGACAATTATAGCATAAAACCTCATGAAATAGCATGAATTCATACATGGTTGATTAAATCAAAGGAAACATGAAAATCTACCCAATTGGCTTGCTTTTGGCTCAAGAAAGTGCATAATTCAATTGAAAACAAAAGAAAAAGGCTTGTGAAACTAGGCTAAGATGACTTGTCATCAGCATTATTTAAAACACGGCTAGCATAATAAATGACATGCAGAAGCTTGTTATGCCCCTGTCCCAATACTGCACCAATGGCATGGTCATTGGCATCACACATTAGTTCGAATGGTAATGTCCAGTCTGGTGCAGAAATAACTGGTGTTGTGACCAGCTTAGCTTTCAGGGTTTCAAACGCCTGCAGACACTCTGTGTCAAACACAAATGGCGTGTCAGCAGCTAGCAGATTGCTCAGAGGTTTTGCAATTTTTGAAAAATCCTTTATAAACCTCCTATAGAATCCTGCATGGCACATAAAGCTTCTGATTGCCTTAACATTGGCAGGTGGTGGTAATTTTTCAATTACTTCAACTTTAGCTTGATCCACCTCTATTCCCTTGTTTGAAATTTTATGCCCAAGGACAATCCCTTCAGTCACCATAAAGTGACATTTTTCCCAGTTTAAAACTAGGTTGGTCTCTTGGCATCTTTTCAGAACAAGTGCTAAATAGTTAAGGGAGGAGCTGAATGAGTCTCCAAATACTGAAAAGTCATCCATGAAGACTTCCAAAAATTTCTCTACCATATCAGAGAAGATAAAGAGCATGCACCTCTGAAAGGTTGCAGGTGCATTGCACAGACCAAAAGGCATCCTTCTGTAAGCAAACACTCCAGAAGGGCATGTAAATGCTGTTTTCTCTTGGTCCTGAGGATCTACTGCAATTTGGTTATAACCGGAATAGCCATCCAAAAAGCAGTAGTATTCATGACCTGCTAGTCTTTCTAGCATCTGATCTATGACTGGTAAAGGAAAGTGATCCTTCCTGGTGGCTGTATTGAGCCTTCTATAATCAATACACATACGCCACCCTGTAACTGTTCTTGTAGGAACCAGTTCATTTTTTTCATTATGAACCACTGTCATGCCTCCCTTCTTGGGGATAACTTGGACAGGGCTCACCCAGGGGCTATCAAAAATGGAATAAATAATCCCAGCCTCCAGTAACTTGGTGACCTCTTTCTACACCACCTCCTTCATGGCTGGATTTAGCCGCCTCTGTGGTTGAACCACTGGCTTAGCATCGTCCTCCAATAGGATCTTGTGCATGCATCTTGCTGGGCTGATGCCCTTAAGATCACTTATGGACCACCCAAGGGCTGCTTTGTGTGTCCTTAGCACTTGAAGTAGTGCTTTCTCTTCCTGTGGATTTAAAGCAGAGCTTATGATCACTGGAAAAAGTCTCACCTTCTCCCAGAAATGCGTATTTCAGGGATGATGATAGTGGTTTGAGCTCGGGTTTAGGAGGTTTCTCCTCTTCCTGAGGAGATTTCAGAGGCTCTTTCATCTCCTCTGATTCCTCCAGATCAGGCTGGACATCTTTAAAGATATCTTCTAGCTCTGATTCGAGACTCTCAGCCATGTTGATCTCCTCTACCAGGGAGTCAATAATATCAACCCGCATGCAGTCTTTTGATGTGTCTGGATGCTTCATTGCCTCAACGGCATTCAGCTTGAATTCGTCCTCATTGACTCTTAAGGTCACCTCCCCTTTTTGGACATCAATGAGGGTTCGTCCAGTTGCTAGGAAGGGTCTTCCTAGAATGAGAGTTGCACTTTTGTGCTCCTCCATTTCCAGCACTACAAAGTCAGCGGGAAAGGCAAATGGCCCAACCTTGACAATCATGTCCTCAATTATGCCTGATGGATATTTAATGGTGCCATCAGCAAGTTGAAAACATATCTGGATTGGTTTGACCTCTTCAGCCAAGACGAGCTTTCTGATAGTAGATGCAGGGATTAGATTGATACTTGCCCCAAGGTTGCATAGGGCTATCTTGGTACAAGTACCCTCTAATGTGTATGGTATCATAAAGCTTCCGGGATCCTTAAGCTTCTCTGGTAAGCTTGTTAGGATGACTGCACTGCACTCTTCAGTGAGAAAAACTTTTTCTGTTTCTCTCTGATAAACCACTATTTCATGGTTTATCTTGTGCTCAATTGAGTAGATTTTATCAACTCTTTACCCACTTATTCATACTATTTGCATGGTTTTACATTTGCCTTCCTAATTATGTGCTATGATTGAAAACATGATTCTTTGGACTTATAATTGCTAATATTAATCCTCTCTTATCACCATTAGATGCCTTGATATGTGTGTTAAGTGATTTCAGAGATTACAGGGCAGGAATGACTCAGAGGATGGAAAGGAAGCATGCAAAAGTGGAAGGAATACAAGAAGTTGAAGGAACTGCAAAGCTGTCAGCCTGACCCTCTCGCACTAAAACGGCCATAACTTGAGCTACATAGGTCCAAACGATGCGGTCCCAGTTGCGTTGGAAAGCTAACGTCCAGGGCTTCGATTTGATATATAATATGCTCTAGTTGCCCCGACACTAGGCGACGCGAACGCGTGCTCCATGCGGCCGCATTGCAGTGACGAAAAACCAGCGTGGCAGATTTCGCAACCAGCGATTTCTGGGTTGTTTCCGACCCAGTTTGCAGCCCAGAAAACACAGATTAGAGGCTATAAAGTGGGAGAATGCATCCATTCATAAACAGGCTTTCACATTCACAATTTTAGGAGTAGATGTAGTTTTTAGAGAGAGAGGTTCTCTCCTCTCTCTTAGGATTAGGATTTAGGACTTCTCTTAGTTTTAGGAGTGACTCTCAATCCCAGGTTCAACGTTCTTTTTATTTCTTTTCTCACTTTTGTTTATGACTCTTTATGATTGCTTTTCTATTTTATTTTATTTATTTTATTTGTCATTTGAATATACCTGTGCCCATTGCCCAAACTCAACATTCCCCAGTTTACAAACTCATAACCAATAATAAATACTCCCTGCAATTCCTTGAAAAGACGACCCGAGGTTTAAATACTCGGTTATCAATTTTAAAAGGGGTTTGTTACTTGTGACAATCAAAACGTTTGTACGAAGGGATTTCTGTCGGTTTAGGGACTATATCTACAACGCGACTGTTTTTATGAAATTCTTTACTGGCAAAAATCCCAACGTCAAAATGGCGCCGTTGCTGGGGAATTGCAAACATGTGCCTTATTATTGGTTATTGTAAATATTTAATAAAAAAATTTTCTTTTGCTTGTTTATTTATCTTTTTTAATTTTTATTAATTACTATGAATTCTCACCCCTTTGCAAAGGATCGTCTCAAGGAAACAGTGGATTGATGTCAGGCAACCATTCATCAATTGGGGCAAGTAATAATGAGTCAATTAGCTTCCCGACGTTCAGACACTCAAGGAACCCCCATGGCTTCATGTGGAAATCTAATGAAGAACGTAGTATAAAGGAGATACTAGAAACTCCAGTGAATAGTACGGAGCATGACTTTGTACTGGAACAAGTAGAGGAAGCCGGGATTATTGAAGAAGAAGAACTGGTTGAAGACTTAGGAGATGCTGAACCTCCATGGGAAAGTCAAAACATAGAGCCTCCTTCCAAGACGGTTGCAATTGATGTTGAGGAGGGTGTACAACCTCCAAGGCATATCACAGTTAAAGACTTGGAAGAGGTTGATCAAGAGATGGAGATTCAAGAAGAAGAAGCACAACCTCTCATGCCCTTGGAAAGCAATGAAGAGGATATTGAATTGGAAGAAAGCTACCAAGAGGAAGAGGTTGAAATTGAAGAAGCTTGCAAAGAGGTGGTAATTATCAGAGAAGAGCACAAGGGAGTGGAGCTTGCAATTTCATTAAAAACACCTCCCTCTAAGTTGCCATCATTCTTCACAACATTCAAGTGGGTAAAATTCATATCTCTTAGCTTTCTAATTCCACTTGAATATGGGCTACTGGAGACGGATGGTCAACTTAGAACTCTTTGTGGCATAAAGAGTAAGAGGAAGATGGCCAGTGGTAAGAATTGTCCTGCAAGGTTCATCATGGTTGGAAGCTTTAAGTTTAAACGCAAAGGTTGGTATAAAGCTCAACTGAATGGGTCTAGGAAGCTGTTTGGATGTCTCAGTGAGAATTCTGACTGTTCACCACCCAAATGGAAAAATGATGATCAACAAGAAGATGGGTGCAAAGGCAAGGTCTGGGACCCCGGAATCCATTCTATCAATCACCACTCTTGGGGCCTGGTCACTTGCTTTAACTTACTTGAAGGCTTTCTGCGCCAAGTTTGGGACCCCGGAGGTTACTGGAGATACAAACATTGGTGGAGATTCCTGGATGAATACAAGCATAAGCCACCATAACAGGAAGCTCATCAAATGTCCAACTTAAGGACTCTAACTAAAAGTGCTAGCTGGGAGACAACCCACCATGGTATGATCGTTCATTTTTCATTTTTATTTAGTTTTATTTGTTTTCAAGTTTTATTTTATTTTATTGAACCTGGAGTTTTGCATCACATTCATATTAACACTGCATTCTGCATTTTTCAGATTACAAAAAAAAAAAAAGCGAGCACGCGACGCGACCGCATTAGCGACGCGTCCGCGTCGCAAGGAGATGGGAGACAATATTAATATGAACAGAGAGTTTTGCAGGAGCAGCGTTGGAGGCATGCCAATGGCACAAATCACCCCAGGCGACCGCGTCGCTGATGCGACCGCGTCATATGGGAATAATGGCCTCCCACGCGACCGCGTCATCCACGTGGCCGCGTGACCTGAAATCGGCGTAAAAAGGGTGTATGGCAGAAAGTTGAGCTGAAGTTGGGATGGACCCGTGCTAGTAGCACAAGCCCTGCCACGCGAACGCGTCACCCACGCGTCTGCGTCATATTGGAAATAAGGCCACCCGCGCGATCGCGTCGACCACGCGACCGCGTCACCCTGGATTTTGGCAATACTGAGTTTTGAACAGAGAGTTGTACGACCGCGAGGCTGCACTCGCGCCACTAGCACAAATCGAGTCACGCGATCGCGTGCCCCACGCGTCCGCGTCACCCAACCTTATCGCACACCACGCGACCGCGTCACCCACGCGACCGCGTCGCCAGCGTCGCA
Source organism: Arachis ipaensis (assembly GCF_000816755.2). Lineage (NCBI taxonomy): Eukaryota > Viridiplantae > Streptophyta > Magnoliopsida > Fabales > Fabaceae > Arachis > Arachis ipaensis. Next base: position 71,347,848 of record NC_029793.2, read on the forward strand.
CAACCTATCCAGATTAGTACCAATTTTCTTATCTCTTCTTTTCTAATCCTAATTTCTTCCTTCTCTCTCCTTTCTCACTTTCTTTTTCTTCTTCTCATCCTTTTTCCCTCTCATTTTATTTTATTTTATTTATTTGCATACTTTCATTCATTGCATATTTTTATTTTTCTAAATTTATTATTTTACCATTGGTGCTCAAATGTTCTTATTCAACTGTTATTTGTTTTCTGGTATTATCTTGGTGCTTATGACTTGTTTTATTCTGGTTAGGTAATATTATTTAAATCAATGCCAATCTTTTATACCTGTATTACTTTTGTATTGATTTTTAATTTATATTATCTTTCCTTCCCCACTCTCTTCCCCATTGTTGCATATTCTGCACCACTGGTATGCCATGGCTTCTATTGTTTTCTTACATGTTGTAGCTACCATGTAAATGAGACCCTTTTCATTTGGCATTAACCCAACCATACTTCATTTATTTTCTTATCTCTATTATTGGGTTACCTTTCTTCCCTTTTTTCTTTCAGGATGGCCACCAAGAAGAGAACCGGAAGATGTTTACATGGGGAGACAGACAAGTCCATCTGCACAATCCTTAGAGAAAAGCAACAGTTGAAACAACCCGTCCACCTGCACATCTCAGCATGCAACGAGGACGGTGCAATCTTTAAGTATGGGGAGATCGATACCGATTTCCGTGGGTTAGTACATCCCTGTCTTAACACCAATGTTTTAATTTTCTTCGTTAAATTAGTTGTTGCATTTGCATATTTATTTGATTTTATGCATTTAGTTACTGCTTGGTTAAAATTATAAGTTTCTTTTTAAGACCCTATCTTTGAAAAATTTCACTAATTTAAATTGAAAAAAAAATTATATTAAAACTTGTTTGAAGTTGTATTTGGAACATGGTTTTTGAGTTAAAGAACACACAACCTGTGAGATTTGAGCTTATTTATATGGTTACATTATTTAACCATAAATATATTATTCCTGAGTGTTTTCTTTTTTATAATTGTAATCTATATTTTGTTCCAATCTATATGTCCATTATTTAGTGTATTTACATGCTTGCATATGATTGAGGCCATTGTTTGATTTTAGCTCACTTATCCCAAATAAGCCTACCCTTTAAATCACCCTTGTCAGCTATATTAGGTGAGAGCTTAGGTTAATTAAAGATTCAATTTATAAAGCTCACTTAGCCATATATATACCTTTACCCTTACCTTAGCCCCATTACAACCTTGAAAAAGACCTCATGATGTTTGCATTGGTATATTAAATATTGTTGATTTGTTAGATGAAGAACAAGGTTTAGAAAGCATGACTAGAGAAGAGTAGAGTGAATAACCCTATACACTTGAGATATTAGAGCGATACACACTACCAGTGAGGGTTCAATACTTGATTCTATGTTCCCTGCTTTCATGAGCTGTCTTCTTACAAGTTTACTTGCTTTTTATTGTATGATTTGAATTAGTGAAATCTGGTTTATGTTTGTCTTGAAGAGCTTATTTACTTTTAACCAAGTAGGTAGAAACATTTTGCATGTAGTTGCATTCATATACATAGGTTGCATTTCATACATTCTTCATTCTTATAGCTTCTCTTGAGCTTAGCATGAGGACATGCTAATGTTTAAGTGTGGGGAGGTTGATAAACCACTATTTCATGGTTTATCTTGTGCTCAATTGAGTGGATTTTATCAACTCTTTACCCACTTATTCATACTATTTGCATGGTTTTACATTTGCCTTCCTAATTATGTGCTATGATTGAAAACATGCTTCTTTGGACTTATAATTGCTAATATTAATCCTCTCTTATCACCATTAGATGCCTTGATATGTGTGTTAAGTGATTTCAGATATTACAGGGCAGGAATGGCTCAGAGGATGGAAAGGAAGCATGCAAAAGTGGAAGGAATACAAGAAGTTGAAGGAACTGCAAAGCTGTCAGCCTGACCCTCTCGCACTAAAACGGCCATAACTTGAGCTACAGAGGTCCAAACGATGCGGTCTTAGTTGCGTTGGAAAGCTAACGTACGGGGCTTCGATTTGATATATAATATGCCATAGTTTCCCCGACTCTAGCCGACGCGACCGCGTGCTCCATGCGGCCACGTCGCAGTGACGAAAAACCAGCGTGGCAGATTTCGCAACCAGCGATTTCTGGGCTGTTTCTGACCCAGTTTGCGGCCCAGAAAACACAGATTAGAGGCTATAAAGTGGGAGAATGCATCCATTCATAAACAGGCTTTCACATTCACAATTTTAGGAATAGATGTAGTTTTTAGAGAGAGAGGTTCTCTCCTCTCTCTTAGGATTAGGATTTAGGACTTCTCTTAGTTTTAGGAGTGACTCTCAATCCCAGGTTCAACGTTCTTTTTATTTCTTTTCTCACTTTTGTTTATGACTCTTTATGATTGATTTTCTATTTTAATATATTTTGAGGTATTTCAGACTTATGATTGCTCTCTTTAATTTATGTTACTGTTGCTTCCCATCTGAAGGCATTTTTATTCCGGTAAATTTACTTTTTTCCTTTTGGTCTTGGTTAAGAAAGCAGTAACTCAGGAGTTACCTTATCTCAACATAATTGATAACTGTTATCTTTGCTAATTGAACTGAACTTCAAATAATCTCAACCTTTTCTTAGGAAATAAATAGGATTCGAAGATCAAACTAATTAGTCCTTTGACTTTCCTTTGCTTTAGTAAAGGTCAACTAAGTGGAATTAAGATTCAACTTTCATTATTATTGATAAGGATAACTAAGTCTGGACTTCTAATTTCTTATACCTTGCCAAGAGATTTTATTATTGTTACTTTATTTTATTTGTCATTTGAATATACCTGTGCCCATTGCCCAAACTCAACATTCCCCAGTTTACAAACTCATAACCAATAATAAGAACATACCTCCCTGCAATTCCTAGAGAAGACGACCCGAGGTTTAAATACTCGGTTATCAATTTTAAAAGGGGTTTGTTACTTGTGACAACCAAAACGTTTGTACGAAGTGATTTCTGTCGGTTTAGAGACTATATCTACAACGCGACTGTTTTTATGAAATTCTTTACTGGCAAAAATCCCAACGTCACTCTCCAATCCTTCTTATGACTTAAGATCTCTTTCATGAACTTAGCATAAGAGGGTATTTGCTCAAGTGCCTCTGCAAACGGAATCTTTATTTCAAGAGTCCTGAGATAGTCTGCAAAGCGAGCAAATTATTTATCTTGTTCTGCTTGGCGGAGTTTCTGAGGATAAGGTATTTTGGATTTATATTCTTCAACCTTGGTTGCTGCAGGTTGATTTCCTACAGAGGCAGGTTGAGAAGCCTTCTTGAGGTAGTTTGTATCAACACTTGCAGGTCTCTGATCCCTCACTGATATTTGGACGCCAGAACTGGACATGGATTGGGCATTTAACACCAGATTCCTACCCTATTCTGGTGTTTGAATGCCAGAACTGGACGTGGAATTGGAGTTTAATGCCAGTTTTTCACCTGTTTCTGGCGTTTGATCGCCAGACATATTCCTCTCTGGGCTCTTACTGTCCTCAGATGGATTTTGGGTAGCAGGTTGCTCATCCTCTGTCAGCTGTTCTTTTCTTGGCTTTCTGCTGCTTTAAGTTGGAGTATTTAATGTTTTTCCACTTCTTAATTGAACTGCTTGGCACTCTTCTGTTATCTGTTTTGATAACTGCTGTTTTGTTTGATTCAATTGTGATTTCATATCCTTGTTAGCAATTCTGGTCTCTTGTAGCATCTCCTTAACTTCTGCTAACTGCCTTGTTATAGAAGATTATTGCTGATTGAGTTCAGCAACTTGTTCCTGAGGACTAAAGTCAGTTGATACTGCCTTAGCTTCTTCTTTCATGAAGGACTCATTACTTATGTACAGATGCTGATTTCTAGCAACTATATCAATAAGCTCTTGAGCCTCTTCAATAGTCTTTCTCATGTGTATAGATCCACCAGCTGAGTGGTCTAGAGATATCTGAATTTTTCTGTAAGCCCATAGTAGAAGATGTCTAATTGCACCCACTCTAAAAACATTTCAGAGGGGCATTTCCTTAGCATCCCTATGTGCCTCTCCCAGGCGTTATAAAGGGATTCATCATCCTCTTGTTTAAAGCCTTGGATGTCCAGCCTTAGCTGTGTCATCCTTTTTGGAGGGAAATATTGATTCAGGAATTTGTCTGATAACTGTTTCCATGTTCTTATGCTTGCTGTAGGTTTGTTATTTAACCACCTCTTAGCTTGATCTTTTATAGCAAATGGAAACAGTAATAATCTGTAGACATCCTGATCTACTTCCTTGTCACGTACTGTGTCAGCAATTTACAAGAACTGTGCCAGAAACTCAGAAGGTTCTTCCTGTGGAAGACCGGAATACTGGCAATTTTTCTGCACCATGACAATAAGCTGAGGATTTAGCTCAAAACTGCTTGCTTTGATGGGAGGTATACAGATACTACTCCCGTATGCAACAGTAATGAGGTAGGCATATGACCCCAGAGTCCTTCTGGACTGTTCATTTCCACTTAAGTCCATGATGTAGAAAAGAGAATTGATATGAATTGTAAATAAAATATATTTTTATTTTTATTTTATTTAAGTAGAAACAAACCGAATAATTAAAAATAA
>NC_029793.2:71353037-71383463 GCF_000816755.2 Arachis ipaensis
TTTTTCCATAACCATTAATGGCACCTAAGGCCAGAGAAACCTCAAAAAAGAGGAAATGGAAGGCAATTGCTTCCACCTCTGAGTCATGGAAGATGGAGAGATTCATCTCAAAGGTCCATCAAGACCACTTCTATGAAGTTGTGGCCAAGTAAAAGGTGATCCCTGAGGTTCCTTTTAAGTTTAAAAAGAGCGAGTATCCGGAGATCCGACAAGAGAATAGAAGAAGAGGATGGGAAGTACTCTCCAATCCTATTCAACAAGTCAGAATCTTAATGGTTCAAGAGTTCTATGCAAACGCATGGATCACTAGGAACCATGATCAAAGTATGAACCCGAATCCAAAGAATTGGCGTACAATGGTTCGGGGGAAATACTTAGATTTCAGTCCAAAAAATGTAAGGTTGGCGTTCAACTTGCCAATGATGCAAAAAAACGCATGCCCCTACATTAGAAGGGTCAACTTTGATCAAAGGTTAGACGAAGTCCTCATGGACATATGTGTGGAAGGAGCTCAATGGAAAGTTGACTCAAGAGGCAACCCGGTTCAATTGAGAAGACCGGACCTTAAGCCTGTAGCTAGAGGATGGTTGGAGTTCATCCAACGCTCTATCATTCCTACTAGCAACCAATCCGAAGTAACTGTGGATCGGGCCATCATGATCCATAGTATCATGATTGGCGAGGAAGTGGAAGTTCATGAGATTATACCTCAAGAACTCTACAAAGTGGCTGACAAGTCCTCCACTTTGGCAAGGTTAGCCTTTTCTCACCTCATTTGCTACCTCTGCAATTCGGCTGGGATTGACATAGAGGGAGATATCCTCATTGATGAGGACAAGCCCATCACTAAGAAAAGGATGGAGCAAACAAGAGATCATGGACCTCAACAAGAGCATGAGGAAATTCCTCACCATAAAATCCCTGAGATGTCTCAAGGGATGTACTTTCCTCCACAAAACTATTGGGAGCAAATCAACACCTCCCTAGGAGAATTAAGTTCCAACATGGGACAACTAAGGATGGAACACCAAGAGCACTCCATCATTCTCCATGAGATTAGAGAAGATCAAAGAGCTATGAGGGAGGAGCAACAAAGACAAGGAAGAGACATAGAGGAGCTCAAAGAGCACCATTAGTTCTTCAAGAAGAGGAAGACGCCACCCTCACTAAGGTGGACCCGTTCCTTAATCTCCTTGTTCTTATTTTTATATTTTTTGGTTTTTGAGCCTTATGTTTTATTTATGTTTGTGTCTTTACTATATGATCATTAGCGTTTAAGTGTCTATGTCTTAAAGCTATGAATGTCCTATGAATCCATCACCTCTCTTAAATGAAAAATGTCTTAATTACAAAAGAACAAGAAGTTCATGATTTTGAATTCATCCTTGAAATTAGTTTAATTATTTTGATGTGGTGACAATACTTTTTGTTTTCTGAATGAATGTTTGAACAGTGCATATGTCTTTTGAATTTGTTGTTTATGAATGTTAAAACTGTTGGCTCTTGAAAGAATGATGGAAAAATGAGAAATGTTATTTGATAATCTAAAAAAATCATAAAATTGATTCTTGAAGCAAGAAAAAGCAGTGAATAAACAAGGCTTGCGAAAAAAAAGAAGAAAAAATATGGCAAAAATAAAAGAAAAAAAGAAAGAAAAAGAAAAAGCAAAAGAAAGTAGAAAAAGCCAAGAGCTCTTTAAACCAAAAGGCAAGAGAAAAAAGCCAGTAACTCTTTAAACCAAAAGGCAAGGGTAAAAAGGATCCAAGGCTTTGAGCATTAATGGATAGGAGGGCCCACAGGAATAAAATCCTGGCCTAAGCAGCTAAAACAAGCTGTCCCTAACCATGTGCTTGTGGCGTGAAGGTGTCAAGTTAAAAGCTTGAGACTGAGCAGTTAAAGTCATGGTCCAAAGAAAAAAAGAGTGTGCTTAAGAACCCTGGACACCTCTAATTGGGGACTCTAGCAAAGCTGAGTCACAATCTGAAAAGGTTCACCCAGTTATGTGTCTGTGGTATTTATGTATCTGGTGGTAATACTGGAAAACAAAGTGTTTAGGGCCACGGTCAAGACTGATAAAGTAGCTGTGTTCAAGAATCAACATACTGAACTAGGAGAATCCATAACACTATCTGAATTCTGAGTTCCTATAGATGCCAATCATTCTGAACTTCAAAGGATAATGTGAGATGCCAAAACTGTTCAGATGCAAAGAGCTACTAGTCCCGCTCATCTAATTGGAGCTAAGTTTCATTGATATTTTGGAATTTATAGTATATTCTCTTCTTTCTATCCTATTTTATTTTCAGTTGCTTAGGGACAAGCAACAATTTAAGTTTGGTATTGTGATGAGCGGATAATTTATACGCTTTTTGGCATTGTTTTTACATAGTTTTTAGTATAATTTAGTTAGTTTTTAGTATATTTTTATTAGTTTTTAAATAAAAATCACATTTCTGGACTTTACTATGAGCTTGTGTGTTTTTTCTGTGATTTTAGGTATTTTCTGGCTGAAATTGAGGGACTTGAGCAAAAATCTTATTCAGAGGCTGAAGAGGACTGCAGATGCTGTTGGATTCTGACCTCTCTGCACTCGAAGTAGATTTTCCGGAGCTACAGAAACTTAATTTGCACGCTCTCAATTGCGTTGGAAAGTGGACATCCAGGGCTTTCCAGAAATATGTAATAGTCCATACTTTGCACGAGGTTTGACGATGCAAACTAGCGTTCAAACGCCAACTCCTTGCCCTATTCTGGAGTTAAACGCCAGAAACAGGTTGCAAATCAGAGTTAAACGCCAGAAACAGGCTACAACCTGGCGTTTAACTCCAAAAAGAGTCTCTACACATAAAAGCTCAATGCTCAGCCCAAGCACACACCAAGTGGGCCCGGAAGTGGATTTCTACATCATTTACTTATCTTATGTAACCCTAGCTACTAGTTTAGTATAAAAACTACTTTTAGTGATTTATTTCACATCTCTTGTTAGTCTTTGACTAATTTTCTGTTCTGAGATCACATTTAGGGGGCTGGCTTCGGCCATGCCTGAACCTTCATCACTTATGTATTTTTCAACGGTAGAGTTTCTAGACATCATAGATTAAGGTGTGGAGCTCTGCTATTCCTCATGAATAAATGCAAAGTACTATTGTTTTCTTATTCAATTCAAGCTTATTTCTATTCTAAGATATCCGCTTGCACTTCAACATGATGAATATGATGATCCGTGACACTCATCACTATTCTCAACCTATGAACGCGTGCCTGACAACCACTTCCGTTCTACCTTAGATTGAGCGTGTATCTCTTAGCTTCCATTCCGAAAGATCGGAGTCTTCGTGGTATAAGCTAGAATTATTGGCGGCCATTCCTGAGATCCGAAAAGTCTAAACCTTGTCTGTGGTATTCCGAGTAGGATCTGGGAAGGGATGACTGTGACGAGCTTTAAACTCGCGAGTGTTGGGCGTGTGACAAACGTAAAAGGATCAATGGATCCTATTCCAGCATGATCGAGAACTGACAGATCATTAGCCATGCGGTGACAGTGCATTTGGACCATTTTCACTGAGAGGATGGGAAGTAGCCATTGACAACGGTGATGCCCAACATACAGCTTGCCATGGAAAGGAGTATGAATGATTGGATGAAAGCAGTAGGAAAGCAGAGGGTCAGAAGGAACAAAAGCATCTCCATACGCTTATCTGAAATTCTCACCAATGAATTACATAAGTATTTCTATCCTATTTTATATTTTAATTATATTTTAATTATCGAATCTCCATAACCATTTGAATCCGCCTGACTGAGATTTACAAGGTGACCATAGCTTGCTTCAAGCCGACAATCTCCGTGGGATCGACCCTTACTCACGTAAGGTTTATTACTTGGACGACCCAGTGCCCTTGCTGGTTAGTTGTATTGGAGTTGTGAAAAAGAATATGAGATTATAAACGTGCGTACCAAGTTTTTGGCGCCGTTGCTAGAGATCACAATTTTGTGCACCAAGCAACTGAAAATAAAATAGGATAGAAAGAAGAGAATATACTATAAATTCCAAAATATCAACGAAAGTTAGCTCCAATTAGATGAGCGGGACTAGTAGCTTTTTGCACCTGAACAGTTTTGGCATCTCACTTTATCCTTTGAAGTTCAGAATGATTGGCATCTATAGGAACTCAAAATTCAGATAGTGTTATTGATTCTCCTAGTTCAGTATGTTGATTCTTGAACACAGTTACTTTATGAGTCTTGGCCGTGGCCCTAAACACTTTGTTTTTCAGTATTACCACCGCATACATAAATGCCACAGACACATAATTGGGTGAACCTTTTCAGATTGTGACTCAACTTTGCTAGAGTCTCCAATTAGAGGTGTCCAGGGTTCTTAAGCACACTCTTTTTTTGCTTTGGAACACGACTTTACCGCTCAGTCTCAAGCTTTTAACTTGACACCTTCACGCCACAAGCACATGGTTAGGGACAGCTTGTTTTAGCTACTTAGGCAAGGATTTTATTCCTGTGGGCCCTCCAATCCATTAATGCTCAAAGCCTTGGATCCTTTTTACCCTTGCATTTTGGTTTAAAGGGTTACTGGCTTTTTGCTTTTGCCTTTTGGTTTAAAGAACTCTTGGCTTTTTCTGCTTGCTTTTGCTTTTTCTTTTTCTTTCTTTTTCTTTTTCTTTCTTTTTTTCTTTTATTTTTGCTCAAAGCCTTGTTTATTCACTGTTTTTCTTGCTTCAAGAATCAATTTTATGATTTTTCATATTATCAAATAACATTTCTCCCTTTTCCATCGTTCTTTCAAGAGCCAACAGTTTTAACATTCATAAACAACAAATTCAAAACACATATGCACTGTTCAAGCATTCATTCAGAAAACAAATAGTATTGTCACCACATCAAAATAATTAAACTAATTTCAAGGATGAATTCGAAATCATGTACTTCTTGTTCTTTTGTGGAGGACTTGTCAGCCACTTTGTAGAGTTCTTGAGGTATAATCTCATGAACTTCCACTTCCTCCCCAATCATGATACTATGGATCATGATGGCCCGATCCACAGTTACTTCAGATCGGTTGCTAGTAGGAATGATAGAGCGTTGGATGAACTCCAACCATCCTCTAGCTACAGGCTTAAGGTCTGATCTTCTCAATTGAACCGGGTTGCCTCTTGAGTCAACTTTCCATTGAGCTCCTTCCACACATATGTCCATGAGGACTTGGTCCAACCTTTGATCAAAGTTGACCCTTCTAGTGTAGGGGCGTGCATTTTCTTGCATCATTGGCAAGTTGAACACCAACATTACATTTTCCGGACTGAAATCTAAGTATTTCCCCCGGACCATTGTACGCCAATTCTTTGGATTTGGGTTCATACTTTGATTATGGTTCCTAGTGATCCATGCGTTTGCATAGAACTCTTGAACTATTAAGATTCCGACTTGTTGAATAGAATTGGAGAGTACTTCCCATCCTCTTCTTCTAATCTCTTGTCGGATCTCCGGATACTCGCTCTTTTTGAACTTAAAAGGAACCTCAGGGATCACCTTTTTCTTGGCCACAACTTCATAGAAGTGGTCTTGATGGACCTTTGAGATGAATCTCTCCATCTCCCATGACTCAGAAGTGGAAGCAATTGCCTTCTCTTTCCTCTTTCTTGAGGTTTCCCAGCAACGGCGCCAAAAACTTGGTGCACGAATTGTAAATCACACTTTTCACAACTCGTACCACTAACCAGTGCACTTGCTGGTTAGTGGTACGAGTTGTGAAAAGTGTGATTTACAATTCGTGCACCAAGTTCTTTCACGAAATTGTGATCTCTAGCAACGGCGCCAAAAACTTGGTACGCACATTTATAATCTCAAGTTCTTTTTCACAACTCCGATACAACTAACCAGCAAGTGCACTGGGTCGTCCAAGTAATAAACCTTATGTGAGTAATGGTCGATCCCACGTAAGGTTTATTACTTGGACGAGCCAGTGCACTTGCTGTTTAGTTGTATCGGAGTTGTGAAAAAGAATTTGAGATTATAAACGTGCGTACCAAGTTTTTGGCGCCGTTGCTAGAGATCACAATTTCGTGCACCATGTTTTTGGCGCCGTTGCTGGGGATTGTTCGAGTTTGGACAACTGACGGTTCATCTTGTTGCTCAGATTAGGTAATTTTATTTTAATTTTAAGTTTTTATTTTTAAAGCTTTTTATTTTCAAAAAATTTTCAAAAATAAATTTCTTGGTGTTCATCTTGACATTCAAAGTGTTCTTGGTGTTCATCTTGACAATCAAAGTGTTCTTGCACGCATTGTGTGTTTTGATTCATAATTTTCATGTTTTGAGTCTTTTTGTTATTTTTCTCTTTCTTCATTAAAAATTCAAAAATCAAAAAAATATCTTTCCCTTTTTCTCTGATAAATTTTCAAAAATTTGGTTTGACTTAGTAAAAAATTTTTTAAAATTTAATTGTTTCTTATGAGTCAAGTCAAATTTTCAATTTAAAAATTCTATCTTTTTCAAATCTTTTTCAAAAATCAAATCTTTTTCATTTTTTCTTTCATATTTTCGAAAAGTTCAAATTGATTTTCAAAAATCTTTTTCTTATTTTGTTTCATAATTTCAAAATCTTTACTAACAATTAATGTGATTAATTCAAAAATTTTTAAAGATTGTTACTTGCCTATTAAGAAAGGTTCAATCTTTAAATTTTAGAATCATATCTTTTTGTTTCTTGTTAGTCAAGTAATCAACTTTAATGTTCAAAATCAAATCTTTTTAATTTCCTTTTCAAATCTTTTTCAAATTAAATTTTCAATCATATCTTTCAAGCATATCTTTTTCAAAACTTAATTTCAAAATCTTTTCTAACTTCTTATCTTTGCAAAATTGATTTTCAAAAATTTTTTTCAATTAACCACTTAACTTTTTGATTGATTTTTTTAAAATTCCTATCTTTTTCAAAACCATCTAACTACTTTTCTCTCACCAATTTTCGAAAATCACTAACCTCTTTTTCAAAATTTCTTTTCATTAATTAATTGTTTTAATTTTTAATTTTAATTTTACTCCTTCTCTTAATTTTCGAATTCTAACTACATTTTTTAAAAATAAAAACAAAAATATTTTTCCTTTTAGTTTAAATTAAATTCGAATTTTCTCCCGGCTCTCACCTCCTTCTATTTAATTATTTACTAACATTCCTCTTCTACTCATAATTCGAACCCACTCTTCTCCTCTGTGTTCGAATTTTTTCTCTTCTCCTTCTTCTATTCTTCTCTCCTTATACTTACATAAGGAATCTCTATACTGTGACATAGAGGATTCCATATTTTCTTTTCTATTCTCTTCTTTTTCATATGAGCAGGAACAAGGATAAGAACATTCTTGTTGAAGCTGAACCTGAACCTGAAAGGACTTTGAAGAGAAAGCTAAGGGAAGCTAAGGCATAACTCTCTAGAGAGGACCTGACAGAAAGTTTCGAAAAAGGAGGAGACATGGCCGAACCTAATAACAATGGGGGAGATGCAAGGAAGAAGCTTGGTGACTTTATTGCACCATCTTCTAACTTCTATGGAAGAAGCATCTCACTTCCTGCAATTGGAGCAAACAACTTTGAGCTTAAGCCTCAATTAGTTTCTCTAATGCAACAGAACTGCAAGTTTCATGGACTTCCAATGGAAGATCCTCATCAGTTTTTAGCTGAATTCTTATAAATCTGTGACACTGTCAAGACCAATAGAGTTGATCCCGAGGTCTACAGGCTTATGCTTTTCCCTTTTGCTGTAAGAGACAGAGCTAGAACATGGTTGGATTCACAACCTAAGGATAGCCTGAACTCTTGGGATAAGCTGGTCAGTGCTTTCCTGGCCAAATTCTTTCCACCTCAAAAGATGAGCAAGCTTCGAGTGAAAATCCAAACCTTCAGATAGAAGGAAGGAGAATCCCTCTATGAGGCTTGGGAAAAATACAAGCAACTGATCAAAAGGTGTTCTACTGATATATGCTTCCAGAATGGAGCATCATAAGTATATTCTATGATGGTCTGTCTGAGTTGTCAAAAATGTCATTGGACCATTCTGCAAGAGGATCTCTTCACGTGAAAACCCCTGTAGAAGCTCATGAACTCATTGAAATGGTTGAAAATAACCAGTTCATATACACCTCTGAGAGGAATCCTGTGAACAATGGGACGCCTCAAAAGAAAGAAGTTCTTGAAATTGATACTCTGAATGCCATATTAGCTCAGAATAAAATATTGACTCAACAAGTCAATATGATTTCTCAGAGTCTGAATGGATTGCAAACTGCATCCAATAGTACTAAAGAAGCATCTTCTGAAGAAGAAGCTTATGATCCTGAGAACCCTGCAATGGCAGAGGTGAATTACATGGGAGAACCCTATGGAAACACCTACAATCCTTCATGGAGAAATCATCCAAATTTCTCATGGAAGGACCAACAGAAGCCTCAACAAGGCTTCAATAATAATGGTGGAAGGAATAGGTTTAGCAATAGCAAGCCTTTTCTATCATCTTCTCAGCAACAGACAGAGAATTCTGAACAGAGTCATTCTTGCCTGGCAACCATAGTCTCTGATCTATCCAAGACCACACTAAGTTTCATGAATGAAACAAGGTCCTCCATTAGAAATTTGGAGGCACAGGTGGGTCAGCTGAGTAAGAATATTACTGAAACTCCTCCCAGTACTCTCCCAAGAAATACAGAAGAAAATCCCGAGAGTGCAAGGCCATAACCATGACCAACATGGCCGAACCTGGAGAGAGAGAGGAGGACATGAGTCCCAGTGAGAAAAGCCTCATGGGACGTCCTCTGGACAGAAAGGAGTTTCCCTTTGAGGAACCAAAGGAATCTGAGGCTCATACAGAGACCATAGAGATTTCATTAAACTTTCTTCTTCCATTCATGAGCTCTGGTGAATAGTCTTCCTCTGAAGAGGATGAAGACATCACTGAAGAGCAAGTTGCTAAATATATAGGAGCAATCATGAAGCTGAATGCCAAGTTATTTGGTACTGAGACTTGGGAGGATGAACCCCCCTTGTTAACTGGTGCACGAATTGTGAATCACACTTTTCACAATTCGTACCACTAACCAGCAAGTGCACTGGGTCATCCAAGTAATACCATACGTGAGTAAGGGTCGATCCCACGGAGATTGTCGGCTTGAAGCAAGCTATGGTTATTTTGTAATTCTTAGTCAGGAAATCAATGATAAGAGTGATTATGTTTATGAAGAGTAAAAAGCATAAATTAAATAGTCCTTATTATGCAGTAATGGAGAATATGTTGGAGTTTTAGAGATGCTTTGTCTTCTGAATCTCTGCTTTCCCCCTGTCTTCTTCTTCACACACGTAAGGTTCCTCCAATGGCAAGCTGTGTGTTGGTAGATCACCGTTGTCAATGGCTACCATCCATCCTCTCAGTGAAAATGGTCCGGGTGCGCTGTCACCGCACGGCTAATCATCTGTCGGTTCTCACTCATGCTGGAATAGGATCCATTGATCCTTTTGCGTCTGTCACTACGCCCATCCCTTGTGAGTTTGAAGCTCGTCACAGTCATCCAATCCCTGAATCCTACTCGAAATACCACAGACAAGGTTTAGACTTTCCGGATTCTCAAGAATGCTGCCAATGGATTATAGCTTATACCACGAAGATTCCGATTAAGAAATCCAAGAGATACTCATTCAATCGAAGGTAGAACGGAGGTGGTTGTTAGTCACGCGTTCATAGTTTGGGAATGGTGATGAGTGTCACGGATCATCCCTTCCATCATATTAAAGTGCAAATGAACATCTTAGATAGAAACAAGTGTGTTTGAATAGAAAATAGAAATAATTGCATTAATTCATCGGGACACAACATAGCTCCTTACCCCCAACGATGGAGTTTAGAGACTCATGCCGTCAAAGAGTACAAAGTTCAGATCTAAAATGTCATGAGGTGCAAAATAAATCTCTAAAAGTTGTTTAAATACTAAACTAGTAACCTAGGTTTACAGAAAATGAGTAAACTATGATAGATAGTGCATAAATCCACTTCTGGGGCCCACATGGTGTGTGCTGGGGCTGAGACTTGAGCTTTACACATGCCTAGGCTGTTTCTGGAGTTAAACGCCAGGTTGTAACCTGTTTTGGGCCTTTAACTCCAACTTGTAACCTGTTTCTGGCGTTTAACGCCAGAATAGGGCAGAGGACTGGCGTTGAACGCCAGTTTGCGTCATCTAAACTCGGGCAAAGTATGAACTATTATATATTGCTGGAAAGCGCTGGATGTCTACTTTCCAACGCAATTGAGAGCGCGCAATTTAGACTCCTTTAGCTCCAGAAAATCTACTTTGAGTGCAGGGAGGTCAGAATCCAACAGCATTTGTAGTCCTTTTTCAGCCTCTGAATCAGATTTTTGCTCAGGTTCCTCAATTTCAGCTAGAAATTACCTGAAATCATAGAAAAACACACAAACTCATAGTAAAGTCTAGAAATGTGATTTTTATTTAAAAGCTAATAAAAATATATTAAAAACTAACTAAATCATACTAAAAACTATGTAAAAACAATGCCAAAAAGTGTATAAATTATCCGCTCATCACAACACCAAACTTAAATTGTTGCTTGTCCCCAAGCAACTGAAAATCAAATAGGATAAAAAGAAGAGAATATACTATGAATTCCAAAATATCAATGAAACTTAGCTCCAATCAGATGAGCGGGACTTGTAGCTTTTTGCCTCTTGAATAGTTTTGGCATCTCACTTTATCCTTTGAAGTTCAGAATGATTGGCATCTATAGGAACTTAGAATTTAGATAGTTTTATCGATTCTCCTAGTTCAGTATGTTGATTCTTGAACACAGCTACTTTATGAGTCTTGGCCGTGGCCCTAAGCACTTTGTTTTCCAGTATTACCACCGGATACACAAATGCCACAGACATATAACTGGGTGAACCTTTTCAAATTGTGACTCAGCTTTGCTAGAGTCCCCAATTAGAGGTGTCCAGGGTTCTTAAGCACACTCTATTTTTACTTTGGACCTCGACTTTAACCGCTCAGTCTCAAGTTTTCACTTGACACCTTCACGCCACAAGCACATGGTTAGGGACAGCTTGGTTTAGCCGCTTAGGCCAGGATTTTATTCCTTTAGGCCCTCATATCCACTGATGCTCAAAGCCTTGGATCCTTTTTATTAGCCTTGCCTTTTGGTTTTAAGGGCTATTGGCTTTTTGCTCTTGCCTTTTGGTTTAAAGAGCTTTTGGCTTTTTCTGCCTGCTTTTTCTTTTTCTTTCTCTTTTTTTTTGCCATTTTTCTTTCTGCAAGCTTTGTTCTTCACTGCTTTTTCTTGCTTCAAGAATCATTTTTATGATTTTTCAGATTATCAAATAACATTTCTCCTTTTCATCATTCTTTCAAGAGCCAACATATTTAACATTCATAAACAACAATATCAAAAGACATATGCACTGTTCAAGCATTCATTCAGAAAATAAAAAGTATTGTCACCACATCAAAATAATTAAACTAGTTTCAAGGATGAATTCGAAAAGCATGTACTTCTTGTTCTTTTGTAATTAAAACATTTTTCATTTAAGAAAGGTGATGGATTCATAGGACATTCATAGCTTTAAGACATAGACACTAGATACTAATGATCATGTAATGAAGACACAAACATAAATAAAGCATAGAGAATGAAAACAGAAAAAATAAATAGACAAGTAGATTAAGGAACGGGTCCACCTTAGTGAGGGTGGCGTCTTCTTCCTTTTGAAGAACCAATAGTGCTCTTGAGCTCCTCTATGTCTCTTCCTTGCCTTTGTTGCTCCTCCCTCATAGCTCTTTGATCTTCTCTAATTTCATGGAGGAGGATGGAATGCTCTTGGTGCTCCACCCTTAGTTGTCCTAAGTTGGAACTTAATTCTCCTAGGGAGGTGTTAATCTGCTCCCAATAGTTTTGTGGAGGAAAGTGCATCCCTTGAGGCATTAGTGGTTATGGAAAAATAAAAAAAAAGCAATGCTTTTTCCACACCAAACTTAAAATGTTTGCTCGTCCTCGAGCAAAAGAAGGAGGAAAGGAGGAGATGGAGATGTGTGGTGGGTTCTGCCAAGGGTGAGGGAAGTGTGTATGAAAAGGTGTGGCAGGTGGGAATCCTGTGGGGTCCACAGATCCTGAGGGGTCAAGGACTTATCATCCCTGCTCCGTTGAGGTGTGCAAAAACGCCCTTAGTGTGCAATCCTAGCATTTAACGCCAGACTGCTGCTTGTTTCTGGCGTTAAACGCCAGCTTTTCTCCCTTTCTTGGCGTTAAACGCCAACTTGATGCTCTGTTCTGGCGTTAAACGCCAGTCTGGTGCTTGTTTCTGGCGTTTAACGCCAGTTTGCTGCTTCTTTCTGGCGTTAAACGCCAGTCTGATGCTTCTTACTGGCGTTTAAATGCCAGTAAGCTCTTCCTCCAAGGTAAGCTATTTTTAATGCTGTTTTTCATTCTGTTTTTGATTTTTCAGTTGTTTTTATGACTTCACATGATCATCAACCTAAAGAAAACATAAAATAGCAATGGAAAATAAATAGATATAATTAAATAACATTGGATTGCCTCCCAACAAGCGCTTCTTTAATGTCAATAGATTGACAGTGAGCTCTCATGGAGCCTCACAGATAATCAGAGCAGGGTTGGGGCCTCTCAACACCAAACTTAGAGTTTGGTTGTGGCCTCCCAACACTAAATTTAGAGTTTGAATGTAGGGGTTTTGTTTGACTCTGTATTGAGAGAAGCTTTTCATGCTTCCTCTCCATGGTTACAGAAGGAGAACCTTGAGTCTTATAGTTTGCAATGTCTGCAAACCACAAAGCTTCCTGAATAGCAAACAATTGCTTATCCGAAAAGGTTTCAGAGATCTCAGTAGGAGGGAGCGATGCTCCTACTATTGGTTCTATCCTGGACAGTGATCAGCTACTTGATTCTCTGTCCCTTTTCTGTCTCTTATTTCTATATCAAACTCTTGCAGAAGCAGCACCCATCTTATGAGCCTGGGCTTTGAATCCTATACAATCACTTTTGATCCTACTAAGTATGATCTAAACTTGTCAATGGCATAAACCACTGCAAGCAGCTCTTTTTCTGTGGTTGTGTAATTTTTCTGGGCATCATTTAAAACACGGCTAGCATAATAAATGACATGCAGAAGCTTGTTATGCCTCTGTCCCAATACTGCACCAATGGCATGGTCACTGGCATCACACATTAGTTCCAAAGGTAATGTCCAATCTGGTACAGAAATAACTGGTGGTACAGAAATAACTGGTGCTGTGACCAGCTTAGCTTTCAGAGTTTCAAACGCCTGCAGACACTCTGTGTCAAACACAAATGGTGTGTCAGCAGCTAGCAGATTGCTCAGAGGTTTTGTGATTTTTGAAAAATCCTTTATAAACCTCCTATAGAATCCTGCATGCCCCAGAAAGCTTCTGATTGCCTTAACATTGGTGGGTGGTGGTAATTTTTCAATTACCTCTACCTTAGCTTGATCCACCTATATTCCCTTGTTCGAAATTTTATGCCCAAGGACAATTCCTTCAGTCACCATAAAGTGATATTTTTCCCAATTTAAAACCAGGTTATTCTCTTGGCATCTTTTCAAAACAAGTGCTAGATGGTTAAGACAGGAGCTAAATGAGTCTCCAAATACTGAGAAGTCATCCATGAAGACTTCTAGAAATTTCTCTACCATATCAGAGAAGATAGAGAGCATGCACCTCTGAAAGGTTGCAGGTGCATTGCACAGACCAAAAGGCATTCTTCTATATGCAAATACTCCAGATGGACATGTGAATGCTGTTTTCTCTTGGTCCTGAGGATCTACTGCAATTTGGTTGTAACCTAAATAGCCATCCAAAAAGCAGTAGTATTCATGACCTGCTAGTCTTTCTAGCATCTGGTCCATGAATGGTAAAGGGAAGTGATCCTCCCTGGTGGCTGTATTGAGCCTTCTGTAGTCAATACACATACGCCACCATGTAACTGTTCTTGTAGGAACCAGTTCATTTTTTTCATTATGAACCACTATCATACCTCCCTTCTTAGGGACAACATGGACAGGGCTCACCCAGGGGCTATCAGAAATAGGATAAATAATCCCAGCCTCTAGTAACTTAGTGACCTCTTTCTACACCACCTCCTTCATGGCGGGATTTAGCCGCCTCTGTGGTTGAACCACTGGCTTAGCATCATCCTCCAATAGGATCTTGTGCATGCATCTGGCTGGGCTAATTCCCTTAAGATCACTTATGGACCACCCAAGAGCTGTCTTGTGTGTCCTTAGCACCTGAATTAGTGTTTTCTCTTCCTGTGGCTCTAAAACAGAGCTTATGATTACAGGAAAAGTGTCACCTTCTCCCAGAAATACATATTTCAGGGATGGTGGTAGTGGTTTAAGCTCGGGTTTAGGAGGTATCTCCTCTCCTGAGGAGTTTTCAGAGGTTCTTTTATTTCCTCTGGTTCCTCCAGATCAGGCTGAACATCTTTAAAAATGTCCTCTAGCTCTGATTTGAGACTCCCAGTCATATTGACCTCTTCCACCAGGGAGACAATAATATCAACGCTTAGGCAGTCTTCTGATGTGTCTGGATGTTGCATAGCTTTGACAACATTTAACTTAAACTCATCCTCATTGACTCTCAGGGTTATCTCCCCTTTTTGGACGTCAATGAGGGTTCGTCCAGTTGCTAGGAATGGTCTTCTTAGAATGAGAGTTGCACTCTTGTGCTCCTCCATTTCCAGCACTACAAAGTCAGTAGGGAAGGCAAATGGCCCAACCTTGACAATCATGTCCTCAATTATGCTTGATGGGTATTTAATGGAGCCATCAGCAAGTTGGAGACATATCCGGGTTGGTTTGACTTCTTCAGTTAAACCAAGCTTGCTGATAGTGGATGCAGGTATTAGGTTGATGCTTGCCCCAAGATCACATAAAGCTGTCTTGGTGCAATTTCCCTCTAATATGCATGGTATCATAAAGCTCTTGGGATCTTTAAGCTTTTCTGGGAAGCTTTTCAGAATGACTGCGCTGCATTCTTCAGTGAGGAGAACTCTTTCAGTTTCTCTCCAATCCTTCTTATGACTCAAGATCTCCTTCATAAACTTGGCAAAAGAGGGTATTTGCTCAAGTGCCTCTGCAAATGGAATCTTTATTTCAAGAGTCCTGAGATAGTCTGCAAAGCGGGCAAATTGCTTATCCTGCTCCGCTTGGCGGAGTTTTTGAGGATAAGGCATTTTGGCTTTATATTCTTCAACCTTAGTTGCTGCAGGTTTATTTCTTACAGAGGCAGGTTGAGAAGCCTTCTTGAGGGAGTTATTATCAGCACTTGCAGGTGTCTGATCCCTCACTGGCGTTTGGATGCCAGGGTTAGAAGCTTGATTGGCGTTGGATGCCAACTTCTTGCCTGTTTCTGGCGTTTGAACGCCATAACTGAGCTTCCATTGGGCGTTTGACGCCAGCTCCTTGCCTGTTTCTGGCGTTTGAACGCCAGAGTTATTCCTTTCTGGGCTCTTACTGTCCTCAAAAGGATTTTGGGTAGCAGGTTGCTCATCCTCTGTCAGCTGTTCTTTTCTTGGCTTCCTGCTGCTTTAAGTTGGAGTATTTAACGTTTTTCCACTTCTTAATTGAACTGCTTGGCACTCTTCTGTTATCTGTTTTGATAACTGCTATTTTGTTTTATTCAATTGTGATTCCATATCCTTGTTAGCAATTCTGGTCTCTTGTAGCATCTCCTTAACTTCTGCTAACTGCCTTGTTATAGAAGATTGTTGCTGATTGAGTTCAGCAACTTGTTCCTGAGGACTAAAGTCAGTTGATACTGCCTTAGCTTCTTCTTTCATGAAGGACTCATTACTTATGTATAGATGCTGATTTCTAGCAACTATATCAATAAGCTTTTGAGCCTCTTCAATAGTCTTTCTCATGTGTATAGATCCACCAGCTGAGTGGTCTAGAGATATCTGAGCTTTTTCTGTAAGCCCATAGTAGAAGATGTCTAATTGCACCCACTCTGAAAATATTTCAGAGGGGCATTTCCTTAGTATCCCTCTGTACCTCTCCCAAGCGTTATAAAGGGATTCATCATCCTCTTGTTTAAAGCCTTGGATGTCCAGCCTTAGCTGTGTCATCCTTTTTGGAGGGAAATATTGATTCTGGAATTTGTCTGATAACTGTTTCCATGTTCTTATGCTTGCTGTAGGTTGGTTATTTAACCACCTCTTAGCTTGATCTTTTACAGCAAACAGAAACAGTAACAGCCTGTATATGTCCTGATTTACCTCCTTGTCATGCACTGTGTCAGCAATTTGCAAGAACTGCGCCAGAAACTCAGTGGGTTCTTCCTGTGGAAGACCGAAATACTGGCAATTTTACTGCACCATGACAATGAGCTGAGGATTTAGCTCAAAACTGATTGCTTTGATGGGAGGTATACAGATGCTACTCCCATATGCAGCAGTAGTGGGGTTAGCATATGACCCCAGAGTCCTTCTGGACTGTTCATTTCCACTTAGGTCCATGATGGAGAAAGGGAGATGATGCGGATTGCAAATAAATTTGTTTTCGAAAACCGAAATTAAAATAAAATAAAATAAAATAAAATAAATAAAAAATTGACTATAATTTGAAAATTAGAAGAAAAAGAAATAAAAGAAAATTGAAAACTAAATTAATTAATTAAAAAGATTTGAAAAAAAAATGTGGGTGAGGATTTTCGAAAAAATGAAGAGAGAGAAATTGGTTAGGAAGTTTTGAAAAGGATATGTCTTAAAATTAAAGATACTTGTAAGAAAATAAAATAAAATAAATAAAAAAGAAAAGATATGAAAAAGGTTTGATTTTAAGATTTGAGATTAGAAAAGATAAGATAAGCTAGGTAAGAGAAAATAAGGAATTTAAATTAAAAAGTTTTGAAATTTAAATTTGAAATTTTGAAATTTGAAAATTGAAATTTGAATTTTTAAATTTTAAATTTTGAATTTTGAATTTGTGGAAAAGTCAACAATATAAGATAAGGATTTGAAAAAGATTTAAATTTTGAAAGATTTGATTTTTAAATTTGAAAATTAAATTTTGAATTATAAATTTTGAAATTTGAATTTTGAATTTTGAAAGTTGAAATTTGAAATTTGAAATAAGATAAGATAAGTTTTTGAAAAAGATATAATTTTTTTTTGAAAAAGATTTGAAATTTTAAGAGTTTTTAAAATGAAAATTTGAAAATTTAAAATTTTTAGATCTAATGCTCCTTATTTTCGAAAATTTGGAGGAAAAATACCAAGGAACACCAAACATAAAAATTTTAAGATCAAAATGCAAGAAAGACTCAAGAACACCTTGAAGATTCACAAGAACACGAAGAACAAAAATCAAAGACTCAAAGGACTCAAGAACATAAAAAAAGAACACCAAACTTAAAATTTTTAGAAAACCAAAAATAAATTTTCGAAAATTAAATAAAAACTAACAAGAAAACACCAAACTTAAAACATGCAACTAGACTCGAAAAGAAAACTCTAAAGATTAATAAAGAAAAATAATAAATTTTTGGAAAATTTTTTTGAAAAGAAAATAAAAGACTCTGACCCAAAAGACAAAATTTTCCTAATCTAAGCAACAAGATGAACCGTCAGACGTTCAAACTCGAACAATCCCCGGCAACGGCGCCAAAAACTTGGTGCATGAATTGTGAATCACACTTTTCACAACTCGTACCACTAACCAGCAAGTGCACTGGGTCGTCCAAGTAATACCTTACGTGAGTAAAGGTCGATCCCACGGAGATTGTCGGCTTGAAGCAAGCTATGGTTATTTTGTAATTCTTAGTCAGGAAATCAATGATAAGAGTGATTATGTTTATGAAGAGTAAAAAGCATAAATTAAAAAGTACTTATTATGCAGTAATGGAGAATATGTTGGAGTTTTGGAGATGCTTTGTCTTCTGAATCTCTGCTTTCTCCTTGTCTTCTTCTTCATGCACGCAAGGTTCCTCCTATGGCAAGCTGTGTGTTGATGGATCACCGTTGTCAATGGCTACCATCCATCCTCTCAGTGAAAATGGTTCGGGTGCGCTGTCACCGCACGGCTAATCATCTGTCAGTTCTCACTCATGCTGGAATAGGATCCATTGATCCTTTTGCGTCTGTCACTACGCCCAACCCTTGTGAGTTTAAAGCTCGTCACAGTCATCCAATCCCTGAATCCTACTCGAAATAGCACAGACAAGGTTTAGACTTTCCGGATTCTCAAGAATGCTGCCAATGGATTCTAGCTTATACCACGAAGATTCCGATTAAGAAATCCAAGAGATACTCATTCAATCGAAGGTAGAACGGAGGTGGTTGTCAATCACGTGTTCATAGTTTGGGAATGGTGATGAGTGTCACGGATCATCCCTTCCATCATATTGAAGTACGAATGAACATCTTAGATAGAAACAAGCGTGTTTGAATAGAGAATAGAAATAATTGCATTAATTCATCGGGACACAGCAGAGCTCCTCACCCCCAACAATGGAGTTTAGAGACTCATGCTGTCAAAGAGTACAAAGTTCATATCTAAAATGTCATGAGGTGCAAAATAAATCTCTAAAAGTTGTTTAAATACTAAACTAGTAACCTAGGTTTACAAAAAATGAGTAAACTATGATAGATAGTGCATAAATCCACTTCCGGAACCCACTTGGTATGTGCTGGGGCTTAGACTTGAGCTTTACACGTGTCTAGGTTGTTTCTGGAGTTAAACGCCAGGTTGTAACCTGTTTTGGGCGTTTAACTCCAACTTGTAACCTGTTTCTGGCGTTTAACGCCAGAATAGGGCAGAGGACTGGGAATCTTTGAGGTACAAGCTGCAAGAATCTCACTAGAGATGGCAGACAAATCCATGAAACAGGCTTATGGACTAGTAGAGGACGTGCTAGTGAAGGTTGAAAGCCTTTATATCCCTGCTGATTTCATAATCCTAGACACTGGGAAGGATGAGGATGAATCCATCATTCTTGGCAGACCCTTCCTGGCAACAGCAAAAGCAGTGATTGATGTTGACAGAGGAGAGTTGGTCCTTCAGTTGAATGAGGACTACCTTGTATTCAGAACTCAAGGTTCTCCTTCTGTAACCATGAAGAGGAAGCATGAAAAGCTTCTCTCTGTACAGAGTCAAACAAAACCCCCACATTTAAACTCTAAGTTTGGTGTTGGGAGGCCACAACCAAACTCTATGTTTGGTGTTGACACTAAAGAAGCGCTTATTGGGAGGCAATCCAATGTTATTTAATTATATCTATTTATTTTCCATTATTATTTTATGTTTTCTTTACGTTGATGATCATGTGAAGTCACAAAAACAACTGAAAAATAAAAAACAGAATGAAAAACAGCATTAAAAACAACTCACCCTGGAGGAAGAGCTTACTGGCATTTAAAGGCCAGTAAGAAGTATCAAACTGGCATTTGACGCCAGTAAGAAGCATCAAACTGGCATTTAACGCCAAAAAGAAGCATCAAGCTGGCGTTAAACGCCAGAAACAAGCACCAGACTGGCATTTAACACCAGAACAGAGCATGGAATTGGCGTTTAACGCCAAGAATGGGAGAAAAGCTGGCGTTAAACGCCATAAACAAGCAGCAAGCTGGCGTTTAACGCCAGACATGCATTCTAAGGTCATTTTGCACGCCTAAATGGAGTAGGGATGCTAAGTCCTTGACCCCTCTGGATCTGTGGACCCCACAGGATCCCCACCTACCCCACCTCTTCTTCTCTCCTCTTCACACCTTTTCATAACACTCTTCCCCAAATACCCTTCACCAATCACCTCCAAACCTCTTTCCCAAATATCCTTAACCACTCATCAATCCACTCTTCCCCATAAATCCCACCGACCTCCAAAATTCAAATTCTTTTTCCTCCCAAACCCAACCCTAATGGCCGAAACCTACCCTCTCCCCACCCCTATATAAACCCCTTAACACTACTCCATTTTCACACATCACAAACACTACTTCCCCCTTGGCGAAATACACTTTCTCACTCCATCTCCTCCATTTTCTTTTTCTTCTACTACTTTTTCTCTTCTTTTGCTCGAGGACGAGCAAACCTTTTAAGTTTGGTGTGGTAAAAACATTGCTTTTTGTTTTTCCATAACCATTAATAGCACCTAAGGCCAGAGAAACCTCATGAAAAAGGAAAGGGAAGGCAATTGCTTCCACCTCTAAGTCATGGGAGATGGAGAGATTCATCTCAAAGGTCCATCAAGACCACTTCTATGAAGTTGTGGCCAAAAAAAAGGTGATCCCTGAGGTTCCTTTTAAGCTCAAAAAGAGCGAGTATCCGGAGATCCGACAAGAGATTAGAAGAAGAGGATGGGAAGTACTCTCCAATCCTATTCAACAAGTCAAAATCTTAATGGTTCAAGAGTTCTATGCAAACGCATGGATCACTAGGAACCATGATCAAAGTATGAACCCAAATCCAAAGAATTGGCTTACAATGGTTCGGGGGAAATACTTAGATTTCAGTCCGAAAAATGTAAGGTTGGCGTTCAACTTGCCAATGATGCAAGAAAATGCACGCCCCCTACACTAGAATGGTTAACTTTGATCAAAGATTGGACCAAGTCCCCATGGACATATGTGTGGAAGGAGCTCAATGGAAAGTTGACTCAACAGGTAACCCGGTTCAATTGAGAAGACCGGACCTTAAGCTTGTAGCTAGAGGATGGTTAGAGTTCATCCAACGCTCTATCATTCCTACTAGCAACCTATCTGAAGTAACTGTGGATCGGGCCATCATGATCCATAGTATCATGATTGGGGAGGAAGTGGAAGTTCATGAGATTATACCTCAAAAACTCTACAAAGTGGCTGACAAGTCCTCCACTTTGGCAAGGTTAGCCTTTCCTCACCTTATTTGCCACCTCTGCAATTCGGCTGGGATTGACATAGAGGGAGATATCCTCATTGATGAGGACAAGCCCATCACTAAGAAAAGGATGGAGCAAACAAGAGATCATGGACCTCAACAAGAGCATGAGGAAATTCCTCACCATGAAATCCTTGAGATGCCTCAAGGGATGCACTTTCCTCCACAAAACTATTGGGAGCAAATCGATACCTCCCTAGGAGAATTAAGTTCCAACATGGGACAACTAAGGATGGAACACCAAGAGCACTCCATCATTCTCCATGAGATTAGAAAAGATCAAAGAGCTATGAGGGAGGAGCAACAAAGACAAGAAAGAGACATAGAGCTATGAGGGAGGAGCAACAAAGACAAGAAAAAGACATAGAGCAACTAAGGTGGACCTGTTCCTTAATCTCCTTGTTCTTATTTTTCTATTTTTCGGTTTTTGAGCCTTATGTTTTATTTATGTTTGTGTCTTTACTATATGATCATTAGCGTTTACGTGTCTATGTCTTAAAGCTATGAATGTCCTATGAATCCATCACCTCTCTTAAATGAAAAATGTCTTAATTACAAAAGAACAAGAAGTACATGATTTCGAATTCATCCATGAAATTAGTTTAATTATTTTGATGTGGTTTCAACACGTTTTGTTTTCTGAATGAATGCATGAACAGTGCATATGTCTTTTGAATTTGTTGTTTATGAATGTTAAAACTGTTGGCTCTTGAAAGAATGATGGAAAAAGGAGAAATATTATTTGATAATCTGAAAAATCATAAAATTGATTCTTGAAGCAAGAAAAAGCAACGAATAAACAAGGCTTGCGAAAAAAAAAGAAGAAAAAATATTGCGAAAAAAAAGAAAAAAAGAAAGAAAAAGAAAAAGCAAAAACAAGCAGAAAAAGCCAAGAGCTCTTTAAACCAAAAGGCAAGAGCAAAAAGTCAGTAACTCTTTAAACCAAAAGGCAAGGGTAAAAAGGATCCAAGGCTTTGAGCATTAATGGATAGGAGGGCTCACAAGAATAAAATCCTGGCCTAAGCAGCTAAAACAAGCTGTCCCTAACCATGTGCTTGTGGCGTGAAGGTGTCAAGTTAAAAGCTTGAGACTGAGCAGTTAAAGTCATGGTCCAAAGAAAAAAAGAGTGTGCTTAAGAACCCTGGACACCTCTAATTGGGGACTCTAGCAAAGCTGAGTCGCAATCTGAAAAGGTTCACCCGGTTATGTGTCTGTGGCATTTATGTATCCGGTGGTAATATTGGAAAACAAAGTGCTTAGGGCCACGGCCAAGACTCATAAAGTAGCTGTGTTCAAGAATCAACATACTGAACTAGGAGAATCAATAACACTATCTAAATTCTGAGTTCCTATAGATTCCAATCATTCTGAACTTCAAAGGATAAAGTGAGATGCCAAAACTGTTCAGATGCAAAAAGCTACTAGTCCCGCTCATCTAATCGGAGCTAAGTTTCATTGATATTTTGGAATTTATAGTATATTCTCTTCTTTCTATCCTATTTTATTTTCAGTTGCTTGGGGACAAGCAATAATTTAAGTTTGGTGTTGTGATGAGCGTGTAATTTATACACTTTTTGGCATTATTTTTACATAGTTTTTAGTATGATTTAGTTAGTTTTTAGTATATTTTTATTAGTTTTTAAATAAAAATCACATTTCTAGACTTTACTATGAGCTTGTGTGTTTTTCTGTGATTTCAGGTAATTTCTGACTGAAATTGAGGGACTTGAGCAAAAAACCTGATTCAGAGGCTGAAGAAGGACTGTAGATGCTGTTGGATTCTGACCTCCCTGCACTCGATGTAGATTTTCTGGAGCTACAGAAACTCAATTGATGCGCTCTCAATTGCGTTGAAAAGTAGACATCCAGGGCTTTCCAGCAATATATAATAGTCCATACTTTTCACGAGTTTTGATGACGCAAACAGGCGTTCAAACGCCAACTCCCTGCCCTATTCTGGAGTTAAACGACAGAAACAGGTTGCAAATCAAAGTTAAACGCCAGAAACAGGCTACAACATGACGTTTAACTCCTAAAAGACTATCTACACATGAAAGCTCAATGCTTAGCCTAAGCACACACCAAGTGGGCCCGAAAGTGGATTTCTACATCATTTACTTATCTTATGTAACCCTATCTACTAGTTTAGTATAAAAACTACTTTTAGTGATTTATTTCACATCTATGGTTATTCTCTGACTAATTTTCTGTTCTGAGATCACGTTTAGGGGGCTGGCCATTCGGCCATGCCTGAACCTTCATCACTTATGTATTTTTCAACGGTAGAATTTCTACACACCATAGATTAAGGTATGGAGGTCTGCTGTTCCTCATGAATTAATGCAAAGTACTATTGTTTTCTTATTCAATTCAAGCTTATTTCTTTTCTAAGATATCCGCTTGCACTTCAACATGATGAATATGATGATCCGTGACACTCATCACTATTCTCAACCTATGAACGCATGCCTGACAACCACTTCCGTTCTACCTTAGATCGAGCGTGTATCTCTTAGCCTACATTCCGAAAGAACGGAGTCTTTGTGGTATAAGCTAGAATTATTGGCGGCCATTCCTGAGATCCGGAAAGTCTAAACCTTGTCTGTGGTATTTCGAGTAGGATCTGGGAAGGGATGACTGTGACAAGCTTCAAACTCGCGAGTGTTGGGCGTGTGACAAATGCAAAAGGATCAATGGATCCTATTCCAACATGATCTGATGAAAGCAGTAGGAAAGCAGAGGGTCAGAAGGAACAAAAGCATCTCCATACGCTTATCTGAAATTCTCACCAATGAATTACATAAGTATTTCTATCCTATTTTATATTTTAATTATATTTTAATTATCAAATCTCCATAACCATTTGAATCCGCCTGACTAAGATTTACAAGGTGACCATAGCTTGCTTCAAGCCGACAATCTCCGTGGGATCGACCCTTACTCACGTAAGGTTTATTACTTGGAGGACCCAGTGCACTTGCTGGTTAGTTGTATCAGAGTTGTGAAAAAGAATTTGAGATTATAAACGTGTGTACCAAGTTTTTGGCGCCGTTGCTAGAGATCACAATTTCGTGCAACAAGTTTTTGTGTGATGAGCGGATAATTTATACGTTTTTTCGCATTGTTTTTACATAGTTTTTAGTATGATTTAGTTAGTTTTTAGTATATTTTTATTAGTTTTTAAATAAAAATCATATTTCTAGACTTTACTATGAGCTTGTGTGTTTTTCTGTGATTTCAGGTAATTTCTGGCCAAAATTGAGGGACTTGAGCAAAAATCTTATTCAGAGGCTGAAGAAGGACTGCAGATGCTGTTGGATTCTGACCTCCCTGCACTCGAAGTAGATTTTTTGGAGCTACAAAAACCCAATTTGCGTGCTCTCAATTGCGTTAGAAAGTGGACATCCAGGGCTTTACAGCAATATATAATAGTCTATACTTTGTACGAGTTTTGCCGACGCAAACTGGCGTTCAAACGCCAACTCGCTGCGCTATTCTGGAGTTACACGCCAGAAACAGGTTGCAAATCAAAGTTAAACGCCAGAAACAGGCTACAACCTGGCGTTTAACTCCAAAAAGACTCTCTACACATGAAAGCTCAATGCTCAGCCCAAGCACACACCAAGTGGTCCCGGAAGTGGATTTCTACATCATTTACTTATCTTATGTAACCCTAGCTACTAGTTTAGTATAAAAACTACTTTTAGTGATTTATTTCACATCTCTGGTTAGTCTCTGACTAATTTTCTATTCTGAGATCACGTTTAGGGGGCTGGCCATTCGGCCATGCCTGAACCTTCATCACTTATGTATTTTTCAACGGTAGAGTTTCTACACACCATAGATTAAGGTGTGGAGCTCTGCTGTTCCTCATGAATTAATGCAAAGTACTATTGTTTTGTTATTCAATTCAAGCTTATTTATATTCTAAGATATCTGCTTGCACTTCAACATGATGAATATGATGATCCGTGACACTCATCACTATTCTCAACCTATGAACGCGTGCCTGACAACCACTTCCGTTCTACCTTTGATCGAGCGTGTATCTCTTAGCCTACATTCCGAAAGATCGGAGTCTTCGTGGTATAAGCTAGAATTATTGGCGGCCATTCCTGAGATCCGGAAAGTCTAAACCTTGTCTGTGGTATTTCGAGTAGGATCTGGGAAGGGATGACTGTGACGAGCTTCAAACTCGGGAGTGTTGGGCGTGTGACAGACGCAAAAGGATCAATGGATCCTATTCCAACATGATCGAGAACCGACAGATGATTAGCCATGCGGTGTCAGCGCATTTGGACCATTTTCACTGAGAGGACGGGAAGTAGCCATTGACAACGGTGATGCCCAACATATAGCTTGCCATGGAAAGGAGTATGAATGATTGGATGAAAGCAGTAGGAAAGCAGAGGGTCAGAAGGAACAAAAGCATCTCCATACGCTTATCTAAAATTTTCACCAATGAATTACATAAGTATTTCTATCCTATTTTATATTTTAATTATATTTTAATTATCAAATCTCCACAACCATTTGAATCTGCCTGACTGAGATTTACAAGGTGACCATAGCTTGCTTCAAGCCGACAATCTTCGTGGGATCGACCCTTACTCACGTAAGGTTTATTACTTGGACGACCTAGTGCACTTGCTGGTTAGTTGTATCGGAGTTGTGAAAAAGAATTTGACATTATAAATGTGCGTACTAAGTTTTTGGCGCCGTTGCTAGAGATCACAATTTTGTGCACCAAGTTTTTGTGTGATGAGCGGATAATTTATATGCTTTTTGGCATTGTTTTTACATAGTTTTTAGTATGATTTAGTTAGTTTTTAGTATATTTTTATTAGTTTTTAAATAAAAATCACATTTCTGGACTTTACTATGAGCTTGTGTATTTTTCTGTGATTTCAGGTAATTTCTGGCTGAAATTGAGGGACTTGAGCATAAATCTGATTCAGAGGCTGAAGAAGGACTGCAGATGTTGTTGGATTTTGACCTCCCTGCACTCGAAGTAGATTTTCTGGAGCTACAGAAATGCAATTTGTGTGGTCTTAATTGCGTTGGAAAGTGGACATCCAGGGCTTTCCAGCAATATATAATAGTCCATATTTTGCAGGAGTTTTGACGACGCAAACTAGTGTTCAAATGCCAACTCCCTGCCCTATTCTGGAGTTAAACGCCAGAAACAGGTAGCAATTCAGAGTTAAACGCCAGAAACAGGCTACAACCTGGCGTTTAACTCCAAAACGAGTCTCTACACATGAAAGCTCAATACTCAGCCCAAGCACACACCAAGTGGGTCCGGAAGTGGATTTCTACATCATTTACATATCTTATGTAACCCTAGCTATTAGTTTAGTATAAAAACTACTTTTAGTGATTTATTTCACATCTCTGGTTAATCTTTGACTAATTTTCTGTTCTGAGATCACGTTTAGGGGGCTGGCCATTCGGCCATGCCTGAACCTTCATCACTTGTGTATTTTTCAATGGTTGAGTTTCTACACACCATAGATTAAGGTGTGGAGCTCTGCTGTTCCTCATGAATTAATGCAAAGTACTATTGTTTTCTTATTCAATTCAAGCTTATTTCTATTCTAAGATATCCGCTTGCACTTCAACATGATGAATATGACGATCTGTGACACTCATCACTATTCTCAACCTATGAACGTCTGCCTGACAACCACTTCCGTTCTACCTTAGATCGAGCGTGTATCTCTTAGCCTACTGATGAGCAGATAATTTATACGCTTTTTGGCATTGTTTTTACATAGTTTTTAGTATGATTTAGTTAGTTTTTAATATATTTTTATTAGTTCTTAAATAAAAATTCACATTTCTGGACTTTACTATGAGTTTGTGTGTTTTTCTGTGATTTCAGGTATTTTCTGGCTGAAATTGATGGACTTGAGCAAAAATCAGATTCAGAGGTTGAAGAAGGACTGCAGATGCTGTTGGATTCTGACCTCCCTGTACTCAAATTGGATTTTCTGGAGCTACAGAACTTCAAATGGCTCAATCTAAATTGCGTTGGAAAGTAGACATCCAGGGCATTCCAGCAATATATAATAGTCCAAACTTTGCCCGAGTTTAGACGACGTAAACTGGCGTTCAACGCCAGCTCCCTGCCCTATTCTGGAGTCAAACGCCAGAAACAGGTTGCAAAGTGGAGTTAAATGCCAGAAACAGGTTACAAACTGGCGTTTAACTCTAAGAAAGACCTCTCCACATGAAAGCTTCAATGCTCAACCCAAGCACACACCAAGTGGGCCCCAGAAGTGGATTTCTGCATCATTTACTTATCTCTGTAACCCTAGTAACTAGTTTTAGCATAAATAGGACTTTTTACTATTGTATTCGGGGATCTTTGGACGTTCAGTTCTGAGATCATGGAGGCTAGCCTCTCGGCCATGCCTAGACCTTGTTCTTATGTATTTTCAATGGTAGAGTTTCTACACACCATAGATTAAGGTGTGGAGCTCTGCTGTTCGTCGAGTATTAATGCAAAGTACTAATATTTTTCTATTCAATTCAAGCTTATTCCTATTCTAAGATATTCATTCGCACCCAAGAACTTAATGAATGTGATGATTATGTGACGCTCATCACCATTCTCACTTATGAACACGTGCCTGACAACCACTTCCGTTCTACATGAAGATGAGATATAATGAGTATCTCTTAGATATCTAATACAGGGGACCGAGTCCGAGATATTAGAGTCATCATGGTATAAGTTAGAACCCATGGACGGCCATTCCTGAGATCCGGAAAGTCTAAACCTTGTCTGTGGTATTTCGAGTCGGATCCGGAAAGGGATGGCTGTGACGAGCTTCAAACTCGCGAGTGCTGGGCGTAGTGACAGACGCAAAAGGATAGTAAATCCTATTCCAGTATGATCGAGAACCGACAGATGATTAGCCATGCAGTGACAGCACATTGGACCATTTTCACAGAGAGGACGGGATGTAGCCATTGACAACGGTGATGTCCAACATACAACTTGCCGTGAAAAGGAGTAGGAATGATTGGATGAAGACAGTAGGAAAGCAGAGGTTCAGGAGGAACGAAAGCATCTCTATACGCTTATCTGAAATTCTCACCAATGAATTACATATATATCTCTATCCTAGTTTATCTTTTAATTATGTTAATTATCAATTCTCTATAACCATTTGAATCCGCCTGACTGAGATTTACAAGGTGACCATAGCTTACTTCAAGCCGACAATCTCCGTGGGATCGACCCTTACTCACGTAAGGTTTATTACTTGGACGACCCAGTGCACTTGCTGGTTAGTTGTGCGAAGTTGTGACAAAGTGTGATTCACGTTTGAAAGCACCAAACCTTTGGCGCCATTGTTGATGATCATAATTTCTGCGCACCAACTTTTTGGCACCATTGCCGGGGATTGTTCGAGTTTGGACAATTGACGGTTCATCTTGTTGCTCAGATTAGGTAATTTTATTTTAATTTTAAGCTTTTTGTTTTTATTATTCTTATTTTTGAAAAAAAATAATAATAAAAATACATATTTTCAAAAATATATTTTTCTTCATAATTTTTAAGAATGAATTCTTGTGTTTCATGATGATTTGTTGAATCCTGGCTGGCTAAAAGCCATGTCTAATCTTTTGGACCGGGGTTTCAACTTATCATCACAAGAGCTTGTTGATCTTCACCCATTTGGCAGTTACACACATAGTTGTTGTATACATAGAAGGTAGGCAATATCTGCTGAAGCTTGGCTGGCTATTGGCCATGTCTAGTATTTTGGGCCGAAGCTTTCACTGAAAGCTTGGCTGGCTAGTGAGCCATATCTAATTCCTGGACCGGAGCTTTAGACTAACATTGCAAGATTCCTGGAATTCCTATTAAAAATTTTGAAATCCTTATTTTGCTTTTTCCAAATAATTTTCAAAAAATACCAAAAAAATTTAATGAAATCATAAAACCAAAAATATTTTATGTTTCTTGTTTATGTCTTGTGTCAGTTTTAAGTTTGGTGTCAATTGCATGTTTTTCTATTTCTTGCATTTTTCGAAAATCCATGCTTTGCATTCTTCATGATCTTCAAGTTGTTCTAGGTAAGTCTTCTTGTTTGATCTTTAAAATTTCTTGTTTTGTGTCTTTTCTTGTTTCTCATATGCATTTTGGAATTATTAATGTCTCAACATTGAAAATTTCTAAGTTTGGTGTCTTGCATGTTCTTCTTTTCTCAAAATTTTCAAAAATAAGTTCTTGGTGTTCATCTTGACATTCAAAGTGTTCTTGGTGTTCATCTTGACATTCATAGTATTCTTGCATGCATCATTTGTTTTGATCCAAAACTTTCATGCATTGAGTCTTTCATTTGTTTTCTCACTCATAAATTTCGAAAATTTGAGTTGACTTTTTCAAAACTTTTTAAAATTTAGTTGTTTCTTATGAGTCAAGTTAAATTTTCAATTTAAAAATTCTATCTTTTTCAAAAATCAAATCTTTTTTTTATTTTTCTTTCATAATTTTTGAAAATTTCAAATTGATTTTCAAAAATCTTTTTCTTATTTTATTTCATAATTTTTGAAATTACTACTAGCATTTAATGTGATTTATTCAAAAAATTTTAAGTTTGTTACTTGCCTAATAAGAAAGGTTCATTCTTTAAATTTTAAAATCCTATCTTTTTGTTTCTTGTTAGTCAAGTAATCAACTTTAATTTTCAAAACCAAATCTTTTTAAATTTCTTTTTCAAATCTTTTTCAAAAAAATTTCAATCACATCTTTTTCAAAATTAATTTCAAAATCTTTTCTAACTTCTTATCTTTTCAAAAATTGATTTTCAAATCTTTTTCAATTAACCACTTAAATTTTTGTTTGATTCTTATCTTTTTCAAAACTACCTAACTAACTCTCTCTTTCTAATTTTCGAAAATCCCTTCCCTCTTTTTCAAAATTCCTTTTTAATTAAATAATTATTTTAAATTTTAATTTAATTTTATTTTATTTTAAAATTTTCGAATTTTAACTTTAATTTTTAAATTAAAAACAAAAAAAATTTTATTTTTATTTTATTTAATTTTCGACTTCTCTCATCTCTCATCTCTCATCTCCTTCTATTTAATTATTCATCTACTAACACTTCTCTTCCACCCAAAATTCGAACACCATCTTCCTCTCTGTGTTCGAGTTTTTCTCTTCCCCTTCTTTTATTCTTCGCTTCTACTCACATAAAGGAACCTCTCTACTGTGGCAAAGATGATCCCTATTATTTTCTGTTCTCTTCTTTTTCATATGAGCAGGAACAAGGATAAGAACATTCTTGTTGCAGCTGATCCTGAACCTGAAAGGACTCTGAAGAGGAAGCTAAGGGAAGCTAAAGCACAACTCTCTGGAGAAAATCTGACTGAATTTTTCGAAAAAGGAGACATGGCTGAAAATAATAACAATGCAAGGAAGATGCTTGGTGACTTTACTGCACCAAATTCCAAA
>NC_029793.2:71383592-71395581 GCF_000816755.2 Arachis ipaensis
TCAAAATGGACCATCCTGGATATATTCTATGATGGTCTGTCTGAATTATCTAAGATGTCATTGGACCATTCTGCAGGTGGACCCATTCACCTAAAGAAAACGTCTGCAGAAGCTCAGGAACTCATTGACATGGTTGCAAATAACCAGTTCATGTACACTTATGAAAGGAATCCTGTGAGTAATGGGACGCCTCTGAGGAAGAGAGTTCTTGAAATTGATACTCCGAATGCCATATTGGCTCAGAATAAAATATTGACTCAGT
Organism: Arachis ipaensis; assembly: GCF_000816755.2. Classification (NCBI taxonomy): domain Eukaryota; kingdom Viridiplantae; phylum Streptophyta; class Magnoliopsida; order Fabales; family Fabaceae; genus Arachis; species Arachis ipaensis. The sequence continues at coordinate 71,383,855 of NC_029793.2, forward strand.
AAGTCAATATGATCTCTCAGAGTCTGAATGGATTGAAGGAATCATCCAACAGTACTATAGAGGCATCTTCTGAAGAAGAAGCTTATGATCCTGAGAACCCTGCAATAGCAGAGGTGAATTACATGGGTAAACCCTATGGGAATACCTATAATCCCTCATGGAGAAATCATCCAAATTTCTCATGGAAGGATCAACAAAAGCCTCAACATGGCTTTAATAATGGTGGAAGAAACAAGTTTAGCAATAGCAAGCCTTTTCCATCATCCACTCAGCAACAGACAGAGAATTCTGAGCAGAATCCCTCTAACTTAGCAAATATAGTCTCTGATCTATCTAAGGTCACTTTCAGTTTCATGAATGAAACAAGGTCCTCCATTAGAAATTTGGAGGCACAAGTGGGCCAGCTGAGTAAAAAGGTCACTGAAACTCCCCCTAGTACTCTCCCAAGCAATACAAAAGAAAATCCAAAGAGAGAGTGCAAGGCAATTGATTTGACCATCATGGCCGAACCTACAAGGGAGGAGAAGGACGTGAATCCTAGTGAGGAAGACCTCCTGGGACGTTCAGTGACCAATAAGGAATTTTCCTTTGAGGAACCAAAGGAATCTGAGGCTCATCTAGAGACCATAGAGATTCCATTGAACCTCCTTCTGCCCTTCATGAGCTCTGATGAGTATTCTTCCTCTGAAGAGGATGAAGACATTACTGAATAGAAAGTTGCTAAATACCTTGGTGCAATCATGAAGCTGAATGCCAAACTATTTGGTAATGAGACTTGGGAAGATGAACCTCCCTTGCTCACCAATGAACTAAATGCATTGGATAGGCAGAAATTACCTCAAAAGAAACAGGAACCTGGTAAATTCCTAATTCCCTGTAACATAGGCACCATGACCTTTGAGAAGGCTCTATGTGACCTGGGGTCAGGAATAAACTTAATGCCACTCTCTATAATGGAGAAACTTGGGATCTTTGAGGTGCAAGCTGCCAGAATCTCTTCAAAGATGGCATACAACTCAAGAAAACAGGCTTATGGACAAGTAGAGGATGTGTTAGCAAAGGTTGAAGGCCTTTACATCTCTGCTGATTTCATAATCCTAGACACTGGGAAGGAGGAGGATGAATCCATCATCCTTGGAAGACCTTTCCTAGCCACAATAAGAGCTATGATTGATGTGGACAGAGGAGAGTTGGTCCTCCAACTGAATGAGGACAACCTTGTGTTTAAAACTCAAGGATCTCCTTCTGTAACCATAGAGAGGAAGCATGAAAAGCTTCTTTCACAATAGAGTCAACCAAAGCCCCCACAGTCAAACTCTAAGTTTGGTGTTGGGAGGCCACAACCAAACTCTAAGTTTGGTGTTGGGAGGTTCCAACAATGTTCTAAATATCTGTGAGGCTCTATGAGAGCTCACTATCAAGCTATTGACATTAAAGAAGCGCTTGTTGGGAGGCAACCCAATGTTATTTAACTATATCTATTTTAGTTTATTTTATGTTTTTTAGGTAGATGATCATGTGGAGTCACAAAAACTACTGAAAAATCAAAAATAGAATGAAAAACAGCAGAAGAAACAGCACACCCTGGAGGAAGAGCACTCTGGCATTTAAACGCCAGAAACAAGCATCTGTCTGGCGTTTAACGCCAGAAACAAGCACCAAGCTGGCGTTTAACGCCAGAAACAAGCATCAACCTGGCGTTAAATGCCAGAAACAAGCTACATTTGGGCGTTTAACGCCAAAAACAGGCAGCAGTCTGGCGTTAAACGCCAATATTGCATACTAAGGGCGTTTTGCACGCCTAATTGGAGCAGGGATGTTAAGTCCTTGACCCCAATGGATCTGTGGACCCCACAGGATCACCACCTTTTCTTCTCTCATCTTCACACTTTTTCATAACTCTCTTCCACAAATAACCTCCACCAATCACCTCCATTACTCCTCCAAAACCATCTTACAACCCACCTACACCCACCCACTCAAATTCAAACCATCGCTCTTTCCTTTTCACACATCCTAACCACCTAAACCCCCCTGGCCGAACCATTCACACACCTCCATCTTCTCCATCTCTTCTTCTTCTAATCCTTTCTTTCTTCTTTTGTTCGAGGACGAGCAAACATTTTAAGTTTGGTGTGGTAAAAGCATTGCTTTTTATTTTTCCATAACCATTTATGGCACCTAAGGCCGGAGAAACCTCTAGAAAGAGGAAAGGGAAGACAAAAGCTTCCACCTCTGAGTCATGGGAGATAGAGAGATTCATCTCAAGGGTCCATAGCTCAGTAGTAGAGCATTTGACTGCAAAACAAGAGATCATGGACCTCAACAAGAACATGAGGAAATTCCTCACCATGAAATCCCTGAGATGCCTTAAGGGATATATTTTCCTCCACACAACTATTGGGAGCAACTAAGGATAGGAGCACCAAAATCACTAGGGATGAACCAACAAAGACAAGGAAGAGACATAGAGGAGCTCAAGAGCACCATTGATTCTTCAAGAAGAGGAAGACGCCACCCTCACTAAGGTAGACCCGTTCCTTAATCTTCTTGTTCTTATTTTTCCTATTTTTCGGTTTTATGCCTCATGTTTATTTATGTTTGTATCTTATTACATGATCACTAGTGTCTAAGTGTCTATGCCTTAAGGTTATGAATGTCCTATGAATCCATCACCTCTCTTAAATGAAAAATGTTCTAAAAAATAAAAGAACAAGAAGTACAGGGTTTCGAATTCATCCTTGAAACTAGTTTAATTATTTTGATGTGGTGACAATACTTTTTGTTTTCTGAATGAATGCTTGAACAGTGCATATGTCTTTTGATATTGTGGTTTATGAATGTTAAATATGTTGGCTCTTGAAGAATAAGGAAAAAGGAGAAATGTTATTTGATGATCTGAAAATATCATAAAAATGATTCTTGAAGCAAGAAAAAGCAGTGAATACAAAAGCTTGTGAAAAAAAAAGAGAGAAAAGAAAAATGGCGAAAAAAAAAGAGAGAAGGAAAAAGAAAAAGCAAGCAATTTATGTATCCGGTGGTAATACTGGAAAACAAAGTGCTTAGGGCCACGTCCAAGACTCATAAAGTAGCTGTGTTCAAGAATCAAACATACTGAACTAGGAGAATCAATAACACTATCTGAACTCTAAGTTCCTATAGTTGCCAATCATTCTGAACTTCAATGGATAAAGTGAGATGCCAAAATTATTCAAGAGGCAAAAAGCTTCTAGTCCCGCTCATCTGATTGGAGCTAAGTTTCATTGATATTTGGGATTTATAATATGTTCTCTTCTTTTTATCCTATTTGATTTTCAGTTGCTTGGGGACAAGCAATAATTTAAGTTTGGTGTTGTGATGAGCGGATAATTTATATGCTTTTTGGCATTATTTTTACATAGATTTTAGTATGATTTAGTTAGTTTTTAATATATTTTTATTAGTTCTTAACTAAAAATTCACATTTCTGGACTTTACTATGAGTTTGTGTGTTTTTCTGTGATTTCAGGTATTTTCTGGCTGAAATTGAGAGACTTGAGCAAAAATCAGATTCAGAGGTTGAAGAAGGACTGCAAATGCTGTTGGATTCTGACCTCCCTGCACTCAAATTGAATTTTCTGGAGCTACAGAACTTCAAATGGCACACTCTAAATTGCGTTGGAAAGTAGACATCCAGGGCATTCCATCAATATATAATAGTCCATACTTTGCTCGAGTTTAGGCGACGCAAACTGGCGTTCAACGCCAGCTCCCTGCCCTATTCTGGAGTCAAACGCCAGAAACAGGTTGCAAAGTGGAGTTAAATGCCAGAAACAGGTTACAAACTGGCGTTTAACTCTAAGAAAGACCTCTCCACGTGAAAGCTTCAATGCTCAGTCCAAGCACACACCAAGTGGGCCCCGGAAGTGGATTTCTGCATCATTTACTTATCTCTGTAACCCTAGTAACTAGTTTTAGCATAAATAGGACTTTTTACTATTGTATTCGGGGATCTTTGGACGTTTAGTTCTGAGATCATGGAGGCTGGCCTCTCGGCCATGCCTAGACCTTGTTCTTATGTATTTTCAACGGTAGAGTTTTTACACACCATAGATTAAGGTGTGGAGCTCTGCTGTTCCTCGAGTATTAATGCAAAGTACTATTGTTTTTCTATTCAATTCAAGCTTATTCCTATTCTAAGATATTCATTCGCACCCAAGAACTTGATTAATGTGATGATTATGTGACGCTCATCACTATTCTCACTTATGAACACGTGCCTGACAACCACTTCCGTTCTACATGAAGATGAGATAGAATGAGTATCTCTTAGATATCTAATAAAGGGGACCGAGTCCGAGATATTAGAGTCTTCGTGGTATGAGTTAGAACCCCTGGACAGCCATTCCTGAGATCCGGAAAGTTTAAACCTTGTCTGTGGTATTCCGAGTAGGATCCGGGAAGGGATGGCTGTGACGAGCTTCAAACTCGCGAGTGCTGGGCGTAGTGACAGACGCAAAAGGATAGTAAATCCTATTCCAGTATGATCGAGAACTGACAGATGATTAGCCATGCAGTGACAGCACATTGGACCATTTTCACAGAGAGGACGGGATGTAGCCATTGACAACGGTGATGCCCAACATACAACTTGCCATGGAAAGGAGTAGGAATGATTGAATGAAGACAGCAGGAAAGCAGAGGTTCAGGAGGAACGAAAGCATCTCTATACGCTTATCTGAAATTCTCACCAATGAATTACATAAGTATCTCTATCCTAGTTTATCTTTTAATTATGTTAATTATCAATTCTCTATAACCATTTGAATCTGCCTGACTGAGATTTACAAGGTGACCATAGCTTGCTTCAAGCTGACAATCTCCGTGGGATCGACCCTTACTCACGTAAGGTTTAATACTTGGACGACCCAGTGCACTTGCTGGTTAGTTGTGCGAAGTTGTGACAAAGTGTGATTCACGTTTGAAAGCACCAAGCCTTTGGCGCCATTGTTGATGATCATAATTTCTGCACACCAAGTTTTTGGCGCCGTTGCCGGGGATTGTTCAAGTTTGGACAACTGACGGTTCATCTTGTTGCTCAAATTAGGTAATTTTATTTTAATTTTAAGCTTTTTGTTTTTATTATTCTTATTTTCGAAAAAAAATAATAATAAAAATACATATTTTCAAAAATATATTTTTCTTCAGAATTTTTAAGAATGAATTCTTGTGTTTCATGATGATTTGTTGAATCCTGGCTGGTTGAAAGCCATGTCTAATCTTTTGGACCGGGGTTTCAACTTATCATCACAAGAGCTTGTTTATCTTCACCCATTTGGCAGTTACACGCATAGTTGTTGTATACATGGGAGGTAGGCAATATCTGCTGAATCTTGGCTGGCTATTAGCCATGTCTAGTGTTTTGGACCGAAGCTTTCACTGAAAGCTTGGTTGGCTAGTGAGCCATGTCTAATTCTTGGACCAGAGCTTTAGACTAACATTGCAAGATTCCTGGAATTCCTATTAAAAATTTTGAAATCCTTATTTTGCTTTTTCCAAATAATTTTTGAAAAATACCAAAAAAATTTAATGAAATCATAAAACCAAAAATATTTGATGTTTCTTGTTTAAGTCTTGTGTTAGTTTTTAAGTTTGGTGCCAATTGCATGTTTATCTCTTTCTTGCATTTTCCGAAAATCCATGCATTGCATTCTTCATGATCTTCAAGTTGTTCTGGGTAAGTCTTCTTGTTTGATCTTTAAAATTTCTTATTTTGTGTCTTTTCTTGTTTCTCATATGCATTTTGGAATTATTAATGTCTCAACATTGAAAATTTCTAAGTTTGGTGTCTTGCATGTTCTTCTTTTCTTCAAAATTTTCAAAAATAAGTTCTTGGTATTCATCTTGACATTCAAAGTGTTCTTGGTGTTCATCTTGACATTCATAGTGTTCTTGCATGCATCATTTGTTTGATCCAAAACTTTCATGCATTGAGTCTTTTTATTGTTTTTCTCTCTCATCATTAAAAATTCAAAAATAAAAAAAAAATATTTCCTTTATTTCACTCATAAATTTCAAAAATTTGAGTTGACTTTTTCAAAACTTTTTAAAATTTAGTTGTTTCTTGAGTCAAGTTAAATTTTCAATTTAAAAATTCTATCTTTTTCAAAAATCAAATCTTTTTTTTTATTTTTCTTTCATAATTTTCGAAAATTTCAAATTGATTTTCAAAAATCTTTTTCTTATTTTATTTCATAATTTTCGAAATTACTACTAGCATTTAATGTGATTGATTCAAAAAAATTTAAGTTTGTTACGTGCCTAATAAGAAAGGTTCAATCTTTAAATTTTAAAATCCTATCTTTTTGTTTCTTGTTAGTCAAGTAATCAACTTTAATATTCAAAATCAAATCTTTTTAATTTTTTTTTTCAAATCTTTTTCAAAAAAATTTCAATCACATCTTTTTCAAAATTAATTTCAAAATCTTTTCTAACTTCTTATCTTTTCAAAAATTGATTTTCAAATCTTTTTCAATTAACCACTTAACTTTTTATTTGATTCTTATCTTTTTCAAAACTACCTAACTAACTCTCTTTCTAATTTTCAAAAATCCCTTCCCTCTTTTTCAAAATTCCTTTTTAATTAACTAATTGTTTTAAAATTTAATTTAATTTTATTTTATTTTAAAATTTTTGAATTTTAACTTTAATTTTTAAATTAAAAACAAAAAAAATTTTATTTTTATTTTATTTAATTTTCAAATTCTCTCATCTTTCATCTCCTTCTATTTAATTATTCATCTACTAACACTTCTCTTCCACCCAAAATTCGAACACCATCTTCCTCTCTGTATTCGAGTTTTTCTCTTCCCCTTCTTTTATTCTTCTCTTCTACTCACATAAAGGAACCTCTCTAATGTGGCAAAGAGGATCCCTATTATTTTCTGTTCTCTTCTTTTTCATATGAGCAGGAACAAGGATAAGAACATTCTTGTTGCAGCTGATCCTGAACCTGAAAGGACTCTGAAGAGGAAGCTAAGGGAAGCTAAAGCACAACTCTCTGGAGAAAATCTGACTGAAATTTTTGAAAAAGGAGACATGGCCAAAAATAATAACAATGCAAGGAAGATGCTTGGTGACTTTACTGCACCAAATTCCAACTTACATGGAAGAAGCATCTCAATCCCTGCCATTGGAGCAAACAATTTTGAGCTAAAGCCTCAATTAGTTTCTCTGATGCAATAGAATTGCAAGTTTCATGGACTTCCATCAGAAGATCCTTTTCAGTTCTTAACTGAATTCTTGCAGATCTGTGATACTGTTAAGACCAATGGGGTTGACTCCGAGGTCTACAGGCTTATGCTTTTCCCGTTTACTGTAAGAGACAGAGCTAGAATATGGTTGGATTCTCAACCTAAAGATAGCCTGAACTCTTGGGATAAGCTGGTCACGGCTTTCTTAGCCAAGTTTTTTCCTCCTCAAAAGCTTCGTAAGCTTAGAGTGGATGTTCAAACCTTCAGACAGAAAGAAGGTGAATCCCTCTATGAAGCTTGGGAGAGATACAAGCAACTGACCAAAAAGTGTCCTTCTGACATGCTTTCAAAATGGACCATCCTGGATATATTCTATGATGGTCTATCTGAATTATCTAAGATGTCATTGGACCATTCTGCAGGTGGATCCATTCACCTAAAGAAAATGCCTGCAGAAGCTCAGGAACTCATTGACATGGTTGCAAATAACCTGTTCATGTACACTTCTGAAAGGAATCCTGTGAGTAATGGGACGCCTATGAAGAAGAGAGTTCTTGAAATTGATACTCTGAATGCCATATTGGCTCAGAATAAAATATTGACTCAGTAAGTCAATATGATATCTCAGAGTCTGAATGGATTGAAGGAATCATCCAACAGTACTATAGAGGCATCTTCTGAAGAAGAAGCTTATGATCCTGAGAACCCTGCAATAGCAGAGGTGAATTACATGGGTGAACCCTATGGGAATACCTATAATCCCTCATGGAAAAATCATACAAATTTCTCATGGAACGATCAACAAAAGCCTCAACAAGGGTTTAATAATGGTGGAAGAAACAAGTTTAGCAATAGCAAGCCTTTTCCATCATCCACTCAGCAACAGACAGAGAATTCTGAGCAGAATCCATCAAGCTTAGCAAATATAGTCTCTGATCTATCTAAGGTCACTTTCAGTTTCATGAATGAAACAAGGTCCTCCATTAGAAATTTGGAGGCACAAGTGGGCCAGCTGAGTAAAAAGGTCACTGAAACTCCCCTAGTACTCTCCCAAGCAATGCAGAAGAAAATCCAAAGAGAGAGTGCAAGGCAATTGATTTGACCATCATGGCCGAACCTACAAGGGAGGACAAGGACGTGAATCCTAGTGAGGAAGACCTCTTGGGACGTTCAGTGACCAATAAGGAATTTCCCTTTGAGGAACCAAAGGAATCTCAGGCTCATTTAGAGACCATAGAGATTCCATTGAACCTCCTTCTGTCCTTCATGAGCTCTGATGAGTATTCTTCCTCTGAAGAGGATGAAGACATTACTGAAGAGAAAGTTGCTAAATACCTTGGTGGAATCAAGAAGCTGAATGCCAAACTATTTGGTAATGAGGGCAGCTGATGTAAAAAGTTTGAGTAAAAGTTTGCCTCAAACTTTTACTCAAACTTTTACTCAAGCTTTTAAGATTCACAACTCGGTTCACATTGGTTCTCTCTCCAACTCCAAGAGCAATCAACCAAGGCCTCTATCAACCCAATTCCATCAAGAGAAAAGGCCCAATTCAAGGCTTGAAGACCATTTGAAGAAAGTGTATAAAGAGGTTAGGATTTAAGTTTCTAGGGAGTTCTTTTCTTTTCGGTTTTGATTAGGTAGTTTTGTAGAGAGCTCACCTTTACATTTTTGGAATTGTTGTTTTAATTCAAGAGAATTTGGGGAGGAGAATTGATCTCTCTTCTTCCTTGTTCTTGCTTGAATACTCTTTACTTTTCTTGCTTCGGATCTTGGGTTGAGAATTGAAGAAATTCTGTTTCAATCTCACCTTGGGATCTTGTTTAATTTTCCGCATCATTGAATTTCAGTTTCTGTTAATTGCTTCTTCTTTTACTTTCTCTGCAATTTACATTTCTTCATTTCCTTTGAAATTGTTCTTGCTGGATCTAGGAAGGCATTGAGATCTAGACTTGGTTATCTAGTCTCTTGAGTCCTGAGATCTGGATTTCCCATTTTCGATTCTCTGTTTAATGCTTTTCAAGCCCATTTACAATTCCGTTTTAGATCCGATTCAATTCAAGTTATCTTCTACTCTTCTGTTTGTTGAATTTTACTTTTCCTTGTTTAATTTCTGCAAATCCAATTCCCAATCCCCTTTACAATTAAAGCCATTTACATTTCTTGCACTTTAAGATTCTGCAGTTTACATTTCTTGCGTTCTATGTTTCTGCCATTTAATTTCTTGTTCTTTAAGATTCAGCACTCTAATTCCTGTTCTCTTTAATTTCATGCAAATTTTCCATTCCCTTTACTTTCTGTGCAATTTAAATTTTGTTAATCACAAATCTCTCAACCAAATCATGATTCTCTTGACTAAATCAACCACTAAGCTAAAATTGCTCAATCCTTCAATCCCTGTGGGATCGACCTCACTCCCGTGAGTTATTATTACTTGATGCGACCCGGTGCACTTGCCGGTTAGTTTTGGGTGTTTTGGAGAAATTCGTTTTTCCACAAAAAATATCCATCAAGTTTTTGGCGCCGTTGCCGGGGATTGATTAGATTGACAATGATTAAGTGAAGTGGAGATCTAGATCTAGCATTTTTATTTTCTGCTTCTCTAACTTTGGACTAACCCACTAACTGTTTGAAGTTTTGTCTCAACTGACTACACTCAATTTTCAAGAGTACCACTGTGTGTTTCGTTTGTTGATTTGTATGTCACAGGAAAGAAGAGAGGCCAGAGGGAAGGATATCATTGAAAACGGAGTTTCTGAGAAAGAAGAACACCACAACATGAAGCCGCAACTCATTACACTAATCAAGAACAATTGTTCCTATGGTGGAAACCCATTGGAGGATCCTAAACAGCACCTATCCATTTTTCTGAGGACTTGTGGTGCTGTCAATTTCGAGAGTATACATCATGATACCTATAAGCTCTTGTTATTCCCTTTCTCACTAAAGGATGAAGCGGCACAATGGCTTGAAACCTTTCCCCAAGGAAGTATCACTAGTTGGGATGATTTGGTTGCCAAGTTTCTAGCCAAATTCTCCTCATCCCAACAAAACATCAAGATGAAAGAGGGAATACATCCATTCATACACGGGGAGGAAGAACCATTGTTCAAAGCATGGGAAAGATATAAGAAAGCAAGTGACAAAGTGGGTTTCCAAGCGTTCTATGAAGGATTAACCCCAGAAACAAGAAAAGTGGTGGATTACTTCTCAGATGGCCTACTCAACGCAACAGCAACCAGCCAAGGAACTGCAGAGTTCAATGACAAAAGAGCCAATAGCCAACACTCATTTGAGACACCACAGAATGCAATTTCAGAAAAGGAATTAATGAATCTTGAAGGAGTGAGGGCAATCATGAATCAAAACAAACAGCTATACCAGCAAACTCAGCAACAATTGGAGTCAATAGCTGGACAAATTGATTTTCTACATTCTGCCACAGTGAATGCACAATTTCCACCATGGAAGCCACATTCTTATCTAAGAATGAGGGAATCTCAACATCAGGAACAAAGGGACTTCAACTACAACAACCCCAATTTCCCAAACTTGCAAAAACACCACCATACCAACAACAATCACTACATACCACCATACTACCCACCCTTCCAACCCCCAGCACCCCACAGCCAACCAATCTCACAAGACTCTCAAAGGATCACCAATCTGGAGATCTTAATAGAGAGAATGATGAAACACCAAGAGGTGACAATGAAGAACCAGGAAGCCTTACTCAGAAGAGTTGAAAGTCAAATGGAACAACTGGTTCAAAACCTTGCTGAATTGGGCGAGAGAGAGGCAAATATATCCCTAAGGGCCATTGAAGATGACCCAAAGAACAGTGAAAAAGCTGCTGGGTTGAAAGGGAAAGCAGTTATGGAAAAAAGTGAGACGGCTACGGGAAAAGAGACAGTCATCAAGGAAAAGCCCACGGTGAGAGGGGGAAACCAAAGGCAACAGAAGCCTCAACTTCCATGATCAGAGGATGAAGGATGTCAAGCTAGTGACAATAAAAGAGCGCTTGTTGGGAGGCAACCCAACCTGAGGTAGTTTTCCTTTCATAGCTATTTTAATAAAAAGGTTAATTAGTTTTATCTATATTGCAAGAAGCTAAGTTTGGTGTTGTACACCAAAACAATCTAAGGGAGAGTGAAGGATTCTAAGTTTGGTGTTCCACCAAAATCCCATCATAAAATACACTCTCACCTTCTGTATAATGCTAGCTTCAAGCATTTAGACAAATTAGTTAACTATTTTGCTGTTTTCAGTTTTATTACTTTTGAAAAAGAAAAAGAGTTCCACACATGGTTAATCTGATGCATGAGAACCATTTGCAAGGTACTAAGTTTGGTGTTCTAACACCAAAGTAAGTTCAAAAGCCCACAAATAAATCATGCATGCTAACCATTTTTCAAGTGCTTGGGGAACAAGCAACTTTCAATATCATTGCAGAGCATCATACAAACTTTTGGGAAGATTTAGCATCATCAATTAA
>NC_029793.2:71407466-71408688 GCF_000816755.2 Arachis ipaensis
TTTCCTAGTCTTTAGTTCTATTGCTTTTGAAAAAAGAAAAAGAGTTCCACACATTGTTAATCTGATGCATGAGAACCATTTGCAAGGTACTAAGTTTGGTGTTCTAACACCAAAGTAAGTTCAAAAGCCCACAAATAAATCATGCATGCTAACCATTTTTCAAGTGCTTGGGGAACAAGCAACTTTCAATATCATTGCAGAGCATCATACAAACTTTTGGGAAGATTTAGCATCATCAATTAAAGAGATGAAAGAGGAATGTGAAGACCAGCAATGATGATGAGGAAGAGGACAGCAAGTAAACTCCAAAAGGTTGTATTATTCACTATCAGATATTACTGTGATTGAAATTTATATTATACCCCTATCTGTCCTTCTGTCTAATATAGTTTTTCTACAATTCAATAAGCAAGATGCTTGATCATTTACAACACTATCTCCAAAACTTGTTTGCACTCAATAATTAAAAAAAATGCATCACATGAAAGTTCTTTGAAAAGAAGGGTTGAGGAATTAAACAATTTTAAGACAAGCAAAAGATTAGGAGAAGTGGTAGTTCTAGTTGTATGAATATGTATTGAGGTTGCATGCTTATGAAAACTTGCATGGGAGCTCATAGGCGGGACATAGAGTTCAAAGAAGTGTTGTGGAGATTCTCAAACATTTATTGATCCAAAAAGCAGCAAACAAAACAAAAGAAAATAAAGAAAATACAAAAACAAAAAAAAGGAACATGGCCCAAGGCTCTGAGCATCAATTACTAGGCAGAAAAGAAGAAAGAAAAGAGTTGTTATCCTAGTAAATGCTTGTGGGTGAATTGTGTCAAAGAAAGAGGCTTGAGCAAGTAAATCCTTAGGGGTTCTTTAACACCTAATACCTTAAAACCAACTGGTTTAGGAGTATTGATTGAAAGCTTATCTAAAGAGCCGCTTTGAGACATGACACTTAGAGTCAAGGCCAAAGTAAAGAAACTATAAGCTGCTTCAAGGTGATTACATATAAAGAGATCTCCATGATACCATTTGGATGAAAATCCTAAGACATAAGACTCCCAAGATGTAGGGACTAGTAAGCACTGAAACCCTTGCATGAGCATATGATTTAGAGTTCACCCCACTATCACTTAATCACTTCACTCACAGGACCTTACAAATTATTCTTCAATCCGTCTTAATTGAAAGAACCTTTGAGCATAATTCATTTCTTGCTTGGGGACAAGCAA
>NC_029793.2:71408700-71422785 GCF_000816755.2 Arachis ipaensis
ATCAACACCCTGGAGGACAAAAGCTTGCGCCAACGTTTGCCTCAAACTTTTTGGCAAACGTTGGCGCCATCAGCAACACACTCTGGAGAGAAAAAGTTTGCGCCAACGTTTGCCTCAAACTTTTTGGCAAACGTTGGCGCCACATATATGCACTAGGGGGCCAACGTTTGAGCAAAAGTTTGACCCCAAACTTTGGCTCAAATGTTGGTAGCAGCAAGAATGGGGCAGCTGATGTAAAAAGTTTGAGTAAAAGTTTACTCAAACTTTTACTCAAGCTTTTAAGATTCACAACTCGGTTCACATTGGTTCTCTCTCCAACTCCAAGAGCAATCAACCAAGGCCTCTATCAACCCAATTCCATCAAGAGAAAAGGCCCAATTCAAGGCTTGAAGACCATTTGAAGAAAGTGTATAAAAAGGTTAGGATTTAAGTTTCTAGGGAGCTCTTTTCTTTTCGGTTTTGATTAGGTAGTTTTGTAGAGAGCTCACCTTTACATTTTTGGTATTGTTGTTTTAATTCAAGAGAATTTGGGGAGGAGAATTGATCTCTCTTCTTCCTTGTTCTTGCTTGAATACTCTTTACTTTTCTTGCTTCGGATCTTGGGTGGAGAATTGAAGAAATTCTGTTTCAATCTCACCTTGGGATCTTGTTTAATTTTCCGCATCATTGAATTTCAGTTTCTGTTAATTGCTTCTTCTTTTACTTTCTCTGCAATTTACATTTCTTTATTTCCTTTGAAATTGTTCTTGCTGGATCTAGGAAGGCATTGAGATCTAGACTTGGTTATCTAGTCTCTTGAGTCCTGAGATCTGGATTTCCCATTTTCGATTCTCTGTTTAATGCTTTTCAAGCCCATTTACAATTCCGTTTTAGATCCGATTCAATTCAAGTTATCTTCTACTCTTCTGTTTGTTGAATTTTACTTTTCCTTGTTTAATTTCTGCAAATCCAATTCCCAATCCCCTTTACAATTCAAGCCATTTACATTTCTTGCACTTTAAGATTCTGCAGTTTACATTTCTTGCGTTCTAAGTTTCTGCCATTTAATTTCTTGTTCTTTAAGATTCAGCACTCTAATTCCTGTTCTCTTTAATTTCATGCAAATTTCCCATTCCCTTTACTTTCTGTGCAATTTAAATTTTGTTAATCACAAATCTCTCAACAAAATCATGATTCGCTTGACTAAATCAACCACTAAGCTAAAATTGCTCAATCCTTCAATCCCTGTGGGATCGACCTCACTCCCGTGAGTTATTATTACTTGATGCGACCCGGTGCACTTGCCGGTTAGTTTTGGGTGTTTTGGAGAAATTCGTTTTTCCACAAAAAATATCCATCATGTTGGGAGGCCACAACCAAACTCTAAGTTTGGTGTTGAACCCCCACATTCAAACTCTAAGTTTGGTGTTGGGAGGTTCCAACATTGCTCTGAATATCTGTGAGGCTCTATGAGAGCTCACTATCATGCTATTGACATTAAAGAAGCGCTTGTTGGGAGGCAACCCAATGTTATTTAATTATATCTATTTTATTTTATTTTATTTTATGTTTTTTAGGTTGATGATCATGTGGAGTCACAAAAATTACTGAAAAATCAAAAATAGAATGAAAAACAGCAGAAGAAACAGCACACCCTGGAGGAAGAGCACACTGGCGTTTAAACGCCAAAAACAAGCATCTGTCTGGCGTTTAACACTAGAAACAAGCTACATTTGGGCGTTTAACGCCAAAAATAGGCAGCAGTCTGGCGTTAAACGCCAGTATTGCATACTAAGGGCGTTTTGCACGCCTAATTGGAGCAAGGATGTTAAGTCCTTGACCCCAATAGATCTGTGGACCCCACAGGATCCCCACCTTTTCTTCTCTCATCTTCACACCTTTTCATAACTCTCTTCCACAAATAACCTCCACCAATCACCTCCATTACTCCTCCAAAACCATCTTACAACCCACCTACACCCACCCACTCAAATTCAAACCATCAACTCACCTTGATATCTTCTTCTTCTTCTACTATTCTTTCTTCTTTTGCTCGAGGACAAGCAATATTCTAAGTTTGGTGTGGTAAAAGCATAGCTTTTTTGTGAGCACCAAGAGCACTCCATCATCCTCCATGAGATTAGAGAAGATCAAAGAGCTATGAGGGAGGAGCAACAAAGACAAGGAAGAGACATAGAGGAGCTCAAGAGCACCATTGGTTCTTCAAGAAGAGGAAGACGCCACCCTCACTAAGGCGGACCCGTTCCTTAATCTTCTTGTTCTTATTTTTCCTGTTTTTCGGTTTTATGCCTCATGTTTATTTATGTTTGTGTCTTATTACATGATCACTAGTGTCTAAGTGTCTATGCCTTAAGGTTATGAATGTCCTATGAATCCATCACCTCTCTTAAATGAAAAATGTTCTAAAAAATAAAAGAACAAGAAGTACAGGGTTTCGAATTCATCCTTGAAACTAGTTTAATTATTTTGATGTGGTGACAATACTTTTTATTTTCTGAATGAATGCTTGAACAGTGCATATGTCTTTTGATATTGTGGTTTATGAATGTTAAATATGTTGGCTCTTGAAGAATAAGGAAAAAGGAGAAATGTTATTTGTTGATCTGAAAAATCATAAAAATGATTCTTGAAGCAAGAAAAAGCAGTGAATACAAAAGCTTGCGAAAAAAAAGAGAGAAAAGAAAAATGGCGAAAAAAAAGAGAGAAAGAAAAAGAAAAAGCAAGCAGAAAAAGCCAAAAGCTCTTTAAACCAAAAGGCAAGAGCAAAAAGCCAATATCCCTTAAAACCAAAAGGCAAGGGTAAAAAGGATCCAAGGCTTTGAGCATCAGTGGATAGGAGGGCCTAAAGGAATAAAATTCTGGCCTAAGCGGCTAAACCAAGCTGTCCCTAACCATGTGCTTGTGGCGTGAAGGTGTCAAGTGAAAACTTGAGACTGAGCGGTTAAAGTCGAGGTCTAAAGCAAAAGAAGAGTGTGCTTAAGAACCCTGGACACCTCTAATTGGGGACTTTAGCAAAGCTGAGTCACAATCTGAAAAGGTTCACCCAGTTATGTGTCTGTGGCATTTATGTATCCGGTGGTAATACTGGAAAACAAAGTGCTTAGGGCTACGGCCAAGAATCATAAAGTAGCTGTGTTCAAGAATCAACATACTGAACTAGGAGAAGTAATAACACTATCTGAATTCTAAGTTCCTATAGTTGCCAATCATTCTGAACTTCAATGGATAAAGTGAGATGCCAAAATTATTCAAGAGGCAAAAAGCTACTAGTCCCGCTCATGTGATTGGAGCTAAGTTTCATTGATATTTGGGATTTATAATATGTTCTCTTCTTTTTATCCTATTTGATTTTCAGTTGCTTGGGGACAAGCAACAATTTAAGTTTGGTGTTGTGATGAGCGGATAATTTATACGCTTTTGGCATTGTTTTTACATAGTTTTTAGTATGGTTTAGTTAGTTTTTAATATATTTTTATTAGTTCTTAAATAAAAATTCACATTTCTGGACTTTACTATGAGTTTGTGTATTTTTCTGTGATTTCAGGTATTTTCTGGCTGAAATTGAGGGATTTGAGCAAAAATCAGATTCAGAGGTTGAAGAAGGACTGCAGATGCTGTTAGATTCTAACTTCCCTGCACTCAAAGTGGATTTTCGAAAATTTGGTTTGACTTAGTAAAAAAGTTTTTAAAATTTAATTGTTTCTTATGAGTCAAGTCAAATTTTCAATTTAAAAATTCTATCTTTTTCAAATCTTTTTCAAAAATCAAATCTTTTTCATTTTTTCTTTCATATTTTCGAAAAGTTCAAATTGATTTTCAAAAATCTTTTTCTTATTTTGTTTCATAATTTCAAAATATTTACTAACAATTAATGTGATTGATTCAAAAATTTTTAAAGATTGTTACTTGCCTATTAAGAAAGGTTCAATCTTTAAATTTTAGAATCATATCTTTTTGTTTCTTGTTAGTCAAGTAATCAATTTTAATGTTCAAAATCAAATCTTTTTAATTTTCTTTTCAAATTAAATTTTTAATCATATCTTTTTCAAAACTTAATTTCAAAATCTTTTCTAACTTCTTATCTTTGCAAAATTGATTTTCAAAATTTTTTTTCAATTAACCACTTAACTTTTTGATTGATTTTTTTAAAATTCCTATCTTTTTCAAAACCATCTAACTACTTTTCTCTCACCAATTTTTGAAAATCACTAACCTCTTTTTCAAAATTTCTTTTCATTAACTAATTGTTTTAATTTTAATTTTAATCTTACTCCTTCTCTAAATTTTCGAATTCTAACTACATTTTTTAAAATAAAAACAAAAATATTTTTCCTTTAAGTTTAAATTAAATTCAAATTTTCTCCCCCCTCTCTCACCTCCTTCTAATTATTTACTAACATTCCTCTTCTACTCATAATTCGAACCGACTCTTCTCCTCTGTGTTCGAATTTTTTCTCTTCTCCTTCTTCTATTCTTCTCTCTTTATACTTACATAAGGAATCTCTATACTATGACATAGAGGATTCCATATTTTCTTTTCTGTTCTCTTCTTTTTCATATGAGCAGAAACAAGGATAAGAACATTCTTGTTGAAGCTGACCCTGAACCTGAAAGGACTCTGAAGAGAAAGCTAAGGGAAGCTAAGGCACAACTCTCTGGAGAGGACCTGACAGAAAGTTTCAAAAAAGGATAAGACATGGCCGAACCTAATAACAATGGTGGAGATACAAGGAAGATGCTTGGTGACTTTATTGCACCATCTTCTAACTTCTATGGAAAAAGCATCTCACTTCCTGCAATTGGAGCAAACAACTTTGAGCTTAAGCCTCAATTAGTTTCTCTAATGCAACAGAACTGTAAGTTTCATGGACTTCCAATGGAAGATCCTCATCAGTTTTTGGCTGAATTCTTGCAAATCTGTGACACTGTCAAAACTAATGGAGTTGATCCCGAGGTCTACAAACTTATGCTTTTCCCTTTTGCTGTAAGAGACAGAGCTAGAACATGGTTAGATTCACAACCTAAGGATAGCCTGAACTCTTGGGATAAGCTGGTCAGTGCTTTCCTGGCCAAATTCTTTCCACCTCAAAAGATGAGCAAGCTTAGAGTGGAAATCCAAAACCTTTAGACAGAAGGAAGGAAAATCCCTCTATGAAGCTTGGGAAAGATACAAGCAACTGATCAAAATGTGTCCTACTGATATGCTTCCAGAATGGAGCATCATAAGTATATTCTATGATGGTCTGTCTGAGTTGTCAAAAATGTCATTGGACCATTCTGCAGGAGGATCTCTTCACGTGAAAACCCCTGCAGAAGCTCAGGAACTCACTGAAATGGTTGCAAATAACCAGTTCATTTACACCTCTGAGAGGAATCTTGTGAAAAATGGGATGCCTCAGAAGAAGGGAGTTCTTGAAATTGATACTCTGAATGCCATATCAGCTCAGAATAAAATATTGACTCAGGAAGTCAATATGATTTCTCAGAGTCTGAATGGATTGCAAGTTGCATCCAACAGTACTAACGAAG
Source organism: Arachis ipaensis (assembly GCF_000816755.2). Taxonomy (NCBI): domain Eukaryota; kingdom Viridiplantae; phylum Streptophyta; class Magnoliopsida; order Fabales; family Fabaceae; genus Arachis; species Arachis ipaensis. The sequence continues at coordinate 71,414,230 of NC_029793.2, forward strand.
CATCTTCTGAAGAAGAAGCTTATGATCCTGAGAACCCTGCAATGGCAGAGGTGAATTACATGGGAGAACCCTATGGAAACAACTATAATCCTTCATGGAGAAATCATCCAAATTTCTCATGGAAGGACCAACAGAAGCCTCAACAAGGCTTCAATAATAATGGTGGAAGGAATAGGTTTAGCAATAGCAAGCCTTTTCCATCATCTTCTCAGCAACAGACAGAGAATTCTGAACAGAGCCATTCTGCCCTGGCAACCATAGTCTCTGATCTATCCAAGACCATACTAAGTTTCATGAATGAAACAAGGTCCTCCATTAGAAATTTGGAGGCACAGGTGCGTCAGCTGAGTAAGAAGATTACTGAAACTCCTCCCAGTACTCTCCCAAGCAATACAGAAGAAAATCCCAAGAGAGAGTTGATGACAAGTCATCTTAGCCTAGTTTCACTAGCCTTTTTCTTTTGTTTTCAATTGAATTATGCACTTTCTTGAGCCAAAAGCAAGCCAATTCGGTAGATTTTCATGTTTCCTTTGATTTAATCAACCATGTATGAATTCATGCCATTTCATGAGGTTTTATGCTATAAATGTCACATATTATGAAAGAATGAATATCTCATGATTTTGAGCATAGCTTTGATGTGTTTGGTTGATTGATGATAGGTGAAGAAAGCTTGGAGAAAGGTTGATGCAAGAAGGAATGGCTAGGAGGAATGACTTGAGTCTTGAATTAATTATGAACCAGGAAGCAAAAGCTGGAGCAAAAGTTAGCTGCTAACTTTTTGGCTAACGTTGGCGCTTGAAAAACTCCCTGGGCTAGCAAAAGTTTGCGCCAACGTTAGCCCCTAACTTTCTGGCTAACGTTGGCGCCATGAATAACTAAGGGGAGGCCAACGTTGGAGCAAAAGTTAGACCCTAACTTTTACTCCAACTTTTACTCAAGCTTTCATGATTCCAACCCGGTTCAATTCGGTTCTTCTCCAAACTCCAAGAGCAATCAACCAAGGCCTCTCTCAACCCAATTCCACCAAGAGCAAAGGCCCAATTGAAGGCTTGAAGACCATTTGAAGAAAGAGTATAAATAGATTAGAATTTAAGTTTTAAGGGAGCTTCTCTTTGAGTTTTCAGAGAGTTTTCTTTTCTGGTTTGATAGAGAGCTCACTTTTACATTTCTTAGCATTGTTGTTTTAATTCAAGAGAATTTGGGAGGAGAATTGATCTCTCTTCTTCCTTGTTCTTGCCCAGCACTCTTTACTTTTCTTGTCTTGGATTTTGGGTGGAGAATTGAAGAAATTCTGTTTCAATCTCACCTTGGGATCTTGTTTAAATTTTTTGCTTAATTGAATTTCAGTTTCGGTTACTTGCTTCTTCATCTACTTTCTTTGCAATTTACAATTTCCTTTGCAATTGTTCTTGTTGGATCTAGGAAGGCATTGAGATCTAGACTTGGTTTTCTAGTCTCTTGGGTCCTGAGATCCGGATTTCCCAGTTCCCATTCCCTGTTTACTGTTTTCATGCTTCTTTACATTTCTGTTTTAAGATCCGGTTTGATTCAAGACATCCTTTACTTCTCTGTTTGTTGTAATTTACTTTTCCTTGTTTAATTTCTGCAAATCCAACTCCCAATTCCCTTTACAATTCAAGCCATTTACATTTCTTGCGTTCTAAGTTTCTGCCATTTAATTTCTTGTTCTTTAAGATTCAGCACTTTAATTCCTGTTCTCTTTAATTTCATGCCAATTACCCATTCCCTTTACTTTCTATGCAATTTAAATTCTGCAAATCACAAATCTCTCAACCAAATCTTGATTCGCTTGACTAAATCAACCACTAAACTAAAATTGCTCAATCCTTCAATCCCTGTGGGATCGACCTCACTCCCGTGAGTTATTATTACTTAATGCGACCCGGTGCACTTGCCGGTTAGATTTGGGTGTCTTGGAGAAATTCGTTTCTCCGCGAAAATATCCCATCAAGAGTGCAAGGCCATAACCATGACCAACATGGCCGAACCTGGAGAGAGTGAGGAGGACGTGAGTCCTATTGAGAAAAGCCTCATGGGACGTCCTCTGGACAGAAAGGAGTTTCCCTTTGAGAAACCAAAGGAATCTGAGGCTCATACAGAGACCATAGAGATTCCATTAAACTTTCTTCTTCCATTCATGAGCTCTGATGAATATTCTTCCTCTGAAGAGGATGAAAACATCACTGAAGAGCAAGTTGCTAAATATATAGGAGCAATCATGAAGCTGAATGCCAAGTTATTTGGTACTGAGACTTGGGAGGATGAACCCCCCTTGTTAACCAATGAACTACATGCATTAATGAGGTAGACATTACCTCAGAAGAAACCGGATCCCGAAAAATTCTTCATACCTTGTACCATAGGCACCATGACCTTTGAGAAAGCTCTATGTGACCTAGGGTCAGGGATAAACCTCATGCCTCTCTCTGTAATGGAGAAACTGGGAATCTTTGAGGTACAAGCTGCAGGAATCTCACTAGAGATGGCAGACAAATCCATGAAAGAGGCTTATGGACTAGTAGAGGACGTGCTAGTGAAGATTGAAAGCCTTTACATCCCTGCTGATTTCATAATCCTAGACACTGGGAAGGATGAGGATGAATCCATCATTCTTGGCAGACCCTTCCTGGCAACAGCAAAAGCAGTGATTGATGTTGACAAAGGAGAGTTGGTCTTTCAGTTGAATGAGGACTACCTTGTATTCAGAACTCAAGGTTCTCCTTCTGTAACCATGGAGAGGAAGCATGAAAAGCTTCTCTCAGTATAGAGTCAAACAAAACCCCCACATTCAAACTCTAAGTTTGGTGTTGGGAGGCCACAACCAAACTCTAAGTTTGGTGTTGAGAAGCCCCAACATTGCTCTGATTTTCTATGAGGCTCCATGAGAGCTCAATGTCAAGCTATTGACACTAAAGAAGCACTTAGTGGGAGGCAATCCAATGTTATTTAATTATATCTATTTATTTTCCATTGTCATTTTATGTTTTCTTTAGGTTGATGATCATGTGAAGTCACAAAAACAACTGAAAAATCAAAAACAAAATGAAAAATAGCATTAAAAATAGCTCACCCTGGAGGAAGAGCTTACTGGCGTTTAAACGCCAGTAAGAAGCATCAAACTGGCATTTAACGCCAGTAAGAAGCATCAAACTGGTGTTTAACGCCAGAAAGAAGCATCAAGCTGGCATTAAACGCCAGAAACAAGCACCAAACTGGCATTTAACGCCAGAACAGAGCATGGAATTGGCGTTTAACGCCAAGAATAGGACAAAAGCTGGCGTTAAACGCCATAAACAAGCAGCAAGCTGGCGTTTAACGCCAGACATGCATTCTAAGGGTGTTTTGCACGCCTAAATGGAGCAGGGATGCTAAGTCCTTGACCCCTCTGGATCTGTGGACCCCACAGGATCCCCATCTACCCCATCTACCCCACCTCTTCTTCTCTCCTCTTCACACCTTTTCATAACACTCTTCCCCAAATACCCTTAACCACTCACATCCATCCACTCTTCCCCATAAACCCCACCTACCTCCAAAATTCAAATTCCTTTCCCTCCCAAACCCAACCCTAATGGCCGAAACCTACCCTCTGCCCACCCCTATATAAACCCCTTAACACTACTCCATTTTCACACATCACAAACACTACTTCCCCCCTTGGCCGAATACACTCTCTCACTCCATCTCCTCCATTTTCTTTTTCTTCTACTACTTTCTCTCTTTTTTTGCTCGAGGACGTGCAAACCTTTTAAGTTTTGTGTGGTAAAAGCATTGTTTTTTGTTTTTCCATAACTATTAATGGCACCTAAGGCCAGAGAAACCTCAAGAAAGAGGAAAGGGAAGGCAATTGCTTCCACCTCTGAGTCATGGGAAATGAAGAGATTCATCTCAAAGGTCCATCAAGACCACTTCTATGAAGTTGTGGCCAAGAAAAAGGTGATCCCTGAGGTTCCTTTTAAGCTCAAAAAGAGTGAGTATCCAGAGATCCGACAAGAGATTAGAAGAAGAGGATGGGAAGTACTCTCTAATCCTATTCAACAAGTCAGAATCTTAATGGTTCAAGAGTTCTATGCAAATGCATGGATCACTAAGAACCATGATCAAAGTATGAACCCGAATCCAAAGAATTGGCTTACAATGGTTCGGGGGAATACTTAGATTTCAGTCCGGAAAATGTAAGGTTGGCGTTCAACTTGCCAATGATGCAAGAAAACGCACGCCCCTACACTAGAAAGGTCAACTTTGATCAAAGATTGGACCAAGTCCTCATGGACATATGCGTGGAAGGAGCTCAATGGAAAGTTGACTCAAGAGGCAACCCGGTTCAATTGAGAAGACCGGTCCTTAAGCTTGTAGCTAGAGGATGGTTGGAGTTCATCCAACGCTCTATCATTTCTACTAGCAACCGATCCGAAGTAATTGTGGATCGGGCCATCATGATCCATAGTATCAGGATTGGGGAGAAATGGAAGTTCATGAGATTATACCTCAAGAACTCTACAAAGTGACTGACAAGTCCTCCACTTTGGCAAGGTTAGCCTTTCCTCACCTCATTTGCCACCTCTGCAATTCGGCTGGGATTGACATAGAGGGAGATATCCTCATTGATGAGGACAAGCCCATCACTAAGAAAAGGATGGAGCAAACACGAGATCATGGACCTCAACAAGAGCATGAGGAAATTTCTCACCATGAAATCCCTGAGATGCCTCAAGGGATGCAGTTTCCTCCACAAAACTATTGGGAGCAAATCAATACCTCCCTAGGAGAATTAAGTTCCAACATGGGACAACTAAGGATGGAACACCAAGAGCACTCCATCATTCTCCATGAGATTAGAGAAGATCAAAGAGCTATGAGGGAGGAGCAACAAAGACAAGGAAGAGACATAGAGGAGCTCAAGAGCACCATTGGTTCTTCAAGAAGTGGAAGACGCCACACTCACTAAGGTGGACCCATTCCTTAATCTCCTTCTTCTTTTTTTTTGTTTTTCGGTTTTTGAGCCTTATGTTTTGTTTATGTTTGTGTCTTTACTATATGATCATTAGCATTTAAGTGTCTATGTCTTAAAGCTATGAATGCCCTATGAATCCATCACCTATCTTAAATGAAAAATGTCTTAATTACAAAAGAACAAGAAGTACATGATTTCGAATTCATCCTTGAAATTAGTTTAATTATTTTGATATGGTGACAATACTTTTTGTTTTCTGAATGAATGCAAGAACAGTGCATATGTCTTTTGAATTTGTTGTTTATGAATGTTAAAACGGTTGGCTCTTGAAAGAATGATGAAAAAAGGAGAAATGTTATTTGATAATCTAAAAAATCATAAAATTGATTCTTGAAGCAAGAAAAAGCAGTGAATAAACAAGGCTTGCGAAAAAAAAGAAGAAAAAATATGGCAAAAAAAAAAGAAAAAAAGAAAGAAAAAGAAAAAGCAAAAGCAAGCAAAAAAAGCCAAGAGCTCCTTAAACCAAAAGGCAAGAGCTAAAAGCCAGTAACCCTTTAAACTAAAAGGCAAGGGTAAAAAGTATCCAAGGCTTTGAGCATTAATGGATAGGAGGGCCCACAGGAATAAAATCCTGGCCTAAGCGGCTAAAACAAGCTGTCCCTAACCATGTGCTTGTGGCGTGAAGGTGTCAAGTTAAAAGCTTGAGACTGAGCGGTTAAAGTCATGGTCCAAAGAAAAAAAAGAGTGTGCTTAAGAACCCTGGACACCTCTAATTGGGGACTCTAGCAAAGCTGAGTCACAATCTGAAAAGGGTCACCCAGTTATGTGTCTGGGGGCATTTATGTATCCGGTGGTAATACTGGAAAAGAAAGTGCTTAGGGCCACGGCCAAGACTCACAAAGTAGTTGTGTTCAAGAATCAACATACTGAACTAGGAGAATCAATAACACTATCTGAATTTTGAGTTCCTATAGATTCCAATCATTTTCAACTTCAAAGGATAAAGTGAGATGCCAAAACTGTTCAGATGCAAAAAGCTACTAGTCCCGCTCATCTGATTGGAGATAAGTTTCATTGATATTTTGGAATTTATAGTATATTCTCTTCTTTCTATCCAATTTTATTTTCAGTTTCTTGAGGACAAGCAACAATTTAAGTTTGGTGTTGTGATGAGCGTATAATTTATACGCTTTTTGGCATTGCTTTTACATAGTTTTTAATATAATTTACTTAGTTTTTAGTATATTTTTATTAGTTTTTAAATAAAAATGACATTTCTGGACTTTACTATGAGCTTGTATGTTTTTCTGTGATTTCAGGTAATTTCTGGCTGAAATTGAGGGACATGAGCAAAAATCTGATTCAGAGGCTGAAGAAGTACTGCAGATGCTGTTGGATTCTGACATCCCTGCGCTCGAAGTATATTTTCTAGTGCTACAAAAACCCAATTGGTGCGCTCTCAATTGCGTTGGAAAATAGACATCCAGGGCGTTCTAGAAATATATAATAGTCCATACTTTTTACGAGTTTTGACGACGCAAACTGGCATTCAAATGCCAACTCCCTGCCCTATTCTGGAGTTAAACGCCAGAAACAGGTTGCAAATCAGAGTTAAACGCCAGAAACAGGCTACAACCTGGCATTTAACTCCAAAAAGAGTCTCTACACATGAAAGTTCAATGCTCAGTCCAAGCACACAGCAAGTGGATTTCTACATCATTTACTTATCTTATGTAACCCTAGCTACTAGTTTAGTAACTTTTAGGGATGTTTTCATTATTTTTTATGTTAAATTAACATTTCTGGACTTTACTATGAGCTTCTGTGTTTTTCTGTGATTTCAGGTAATTTCTGGCTGAAATTGAGGGACTTCAGCAAAAATCTGATTTAGAGGCTAAAGAAGGACTGTAGATGTTGTTGGCTTCTGACCTCCCTGCACTCGAAGTAGATTTTTGGAGCTACAATGATGAATATGATGATCCGTGACACTCATCACTATTCTCAACCTATGAACACGTGCCTGACAAGCACTTCCGTCATACCTTAGATCTAGCGTATATCTCTTAGCCTATATTCCGAAGGATCGGAGAGTTCGTGGTATAAGTTAGAATTATTGGTGGCCATTCCTGAGATCCAAAAAGTCTAAACATTGTCTGTGGTATTCCGAGTAGGATCTAGGAAGGGATGACTGTGACGAGCTTCAAACTCGCGAGTGTTGGGCGTGTGACAGACGCAAAAGGATCAATCGATCCTATTCTAACATGATCGAGAACCGACACATGATTAGCAATGCAGTGACAGCGCATTTGGACCATTTTCACTGAGTGGACGGGAAGTAGCCATTGACAACGTTGATGCCCAACATATAGCTTGCCATGCAAAGGAGTATGAATGATTGGATGAAAGCAGTAGTAAAGCAGAGGGTCAGAAGGAACAAAAGCATCTCCATATGCTTATCTGAAATTCTCACCAATGAATTACATAAGTATTTTTATCCTATTTTATATTTTAATTATATTTTAATTATCAGATCTCCGTAACCATTTGAATCTGCCTGACTGAGATTTACAAGGTGACCATAGCTTGCTTCAAGCCGACAATCTCCGTGGGATCGACCCTTACTCACGTAAGGTTAATTACTTGGACGACCCAGTGCACTTGCTGGTTAGTTGTATCGGAGTTGTGAAAAAGAATTTGAGATTATAAACAGGCGTACCAAGTTTTTGGTGCCGTTGCTAGAGAGAACAATTTCGTGCACCAAGTTTTTGTGTGATGAGCGGATAATTTAAACGCTTTTTGGCATTGTTTTTACATAGTTTTTAGTATGATTTAGTTAGTTTTTAGTATATTTTTATTAGTTTTTAAATAAAAATAACATTTCTGGACTTTACTATGAGCTTCTGTGTTTTTCTGTGATTTCAGGTAATTTCAGGCTGAAATTGAGGGACTTCAGCAAAAATCTGATTCAGAGGCTAAAGAAGGACTGTAGATGTTGTTGGCTTCTGACCTCCCTGCACTCGAAGTAGATTTTTGGAGCTACAGAAACCCAATTTGCGTGCTCTCAATTACGTTAGAAAGTGGACAACCAGGGCTTTCCAGCAATATATAATAGTTCATACTTTGCACCAGTTTTGACAACCCAAACTGGCGTTCAAATGCCAACTCCCTGCCCTATTCTGGAGTTAAACGCCAGAAACAGGTTGCAAATTAGAGTTAAATGGAGCTCTGCTGTTCCTCATGAATTAATGCAAAGTACTATTGTTTTCTTATTCAATTCAAGCTTATTTCTATTTTAAGATATCCGCTTGCACTTCAACATGATGAATATGATGATCCGTGACACTCATCACTATTCTCAACCTATGAACACGTGCCTGACAAGCACTTCCGTCATACCTTAGATCTAGCGTATATCTCTTAGCCTATATTGCAAAAGATCGGAGAGTTCGTGGTATAAGTTAGAATTATTGGTGGCCATTCCTGAGATCCAAAAAGTCTAAACATTGTCTATGGTATTCCGAGTAGGATCTAGGAAGGGATGACTGTGACGAGCTTCAAACTCGCGAGTGTTGGGCGTG
>NC_029793.2:71423423-71457958 GCF_000816755.2 Arachis ipaensis
AACATACAGCTTGCCATGGAAAGGAGTATGAATGATTGGATGAAAGCAGTATGAAAGCAGAGGGTCAGAAGGAACAAAAGCATCTCCATACGCTTATCTGAAATTCTCACCAATGAATTACATAAGTATTTCTATCCTATTTTATATTTTAATTATATTTTAATTATCAAATCTCCATAACCATTTGAATCCTCCTGACTGAGATTTACAAGGTGACCATAGCTTGCTTCAAGCCGACAATCTCCGTGGGATCGACCCTTACTCACGTAAGGTTTATTACTTAAACGACCCAGTGCACTTGCTGGTTAGTTGTATCGGAGTTGTGAAAAAGAATTTGAGATTATAAACGTGCGTACCAAGTTTTTGGCGCCGTTGCTAGAGATCACAATTTCGTGCACCAAGTTTTTGTGTGATGAGCGGATAATTTAAACGCTTTTTGGCATTGTTTTTACATAGTTTTTAGTATGATTTAGTTAGTTTTTAGTATATTTTTATTAGTTTTTAAATAAAAATAACATTTCTGGACTTTACTATGAGCTTGTGTGTTTTTCTGTGATTTCAGGTAATTTCTGGCTGAAATTGAGGGACTTCAGCAAAAATCTGATTCAGAGGCTAAAGAAGGACTGTAGATGTTGTTGGCTTCTGACCTCCCTGCACTCGAATTAGATTTTTGGAGCTACAGAAACCCAATTCGCATGCTCTCAATTGCGTTAGAAAGTGGACAACCAGGGCTTTCCAGCAATATATAATAGTTCATACTTTGCACCAGTTTTGATGACCCAAACTGGCGTTCAAATGCCAACTCCCTGCCCTATTCTGGAGTTAAACGCCAGAAACAGGTTGCAAATCAGAGTTAAACACCAGAAACAGGCTACAACCTGGCGTTTAACTCCAAAATGAGTCTCTACGCATGAAAGCTCAATGCTCATCCCAAGCACACACCAAGTGGGCCCGGAAGTGGATTTCTACATCATTTACTTATCTTATGTAACCCTAGCTACTAGTTTAGTATAAAAACTACTTTTAGTGATTTATTTCACATCTCTGGTTAGTCTTTGACTAATTTTCTGTTCTGAGATCACGTTTAGGGGGCTGGCCATTCGGCCATGCCTGAACCTTCATCACTTATGTATTTTTCAACGGTAGAGTTTCTACACACCATATATTAAGGTGTGGAGCTCTGCTGTTCCTCATGAATTAATGCAAAGTACTATTGTTTTCTTATTCAATTCAAGCTTATTTCTATTCTAAGATATCCGCTTGCACTTCAACATGATGAATATGATGATCCGCGACACTCATCACTATTCTCAACTTATGAACGCGTGCCTAACAACCACTTCCGTTCTACCTTAGATCGAGCATGCATCTCTTAGCCTACATTTCGAAAGATCGGAGTCTTCGTGGTATAAGCTAGAATTATTGGCGGCCATTCCTGAGATCCGGAAAGTCTAAACCTAGTCTGTAGTATTCCGAGTAGGATCTGGGAAGGGATGACTGTGACGAGGTTCAAACTCGCGAGTGTTGGGCGTGTGACAGACGCAAAAGGATCAATCGATCCTATTCCAACATGATCGAGAACCGACAGATGATTAGCCATGCGGTGACAGCGCATTTGGACCATTTTCACTGAGAGAACGGGAAGTAGCCATTGACAACGTTGATGCCCAACATACAGCTTGCCATGGAAAGGAGTATGAATGATTAGATGAAAGCAGTAGGAAAGCAGAGGGTCAAAAGGAACAAAAGCATCTCCATATGCTTATCTGAAATTCTCATCAATGAATTACATAAGTATTTCTATCCTATTTTATATTTTAATTATATTTTAATTATCAAATCTCCATAACCATTTAAATCCGCCTGACTGAGATTTACAAGGTGACCATAGCTTGCTTCAAGCCGACAATCTCCGTGGGATTGACCCTTACTCACGTAAGGTTAATTACTTGAACGACCCAGTGCACTTGTTGGTTAGTTGTATCGGAGTTGTGAAAAAGAATTTGAGATTATAAACGGGCGTACCAAGTTTTTGGCGCCGTTGCTAGAGATCAAAATTTCGTGCTCCAAGTTTTTGTGTGATGAGCGGATAATTTATACGCTTTTTGGCATTGTTTTTACATAGTTTTTAGTATGATTTAGTAAGTTTTTAGTATATTTTTATTAGTTTTTAAATAAAAATCACATTTCTGGACTTTACTATGAGCTTGTGTGTTTTTCTGTGATTTCAGGTAATTTCTGGCTGAAATTGAGGGACTTGAGCAAAAATCTTATTCAGAGGCTGAAGAAGGACTACAGATGCTGTTGGATTCTGACCTCTCTGCACTCGAAGTAAATTTTCTAGAGCTACAAAAACCCAATTTGCGTGCTCTCAATTGCGTTGAAAAGTTGACATCCAGGGCTTTCCAGCAATATATAATAGTTAATACTTTGCACGGGTTTTGATGATGCAAACTGGTGTCCAAACACCAACTCCCTGCCCTATTCTGGAGTTAAACGCCAGAAATAGGTTGCAAATTAGAGTTAAACGTCAGAAACAGACTACAAACCGGCGTTTAACTCCAAAAAGAGTCTCTACACATGAAATCTCAATGCTCAGCCCAAGCACACACCAAGTGGTCCCGGAAGTGGATTTCTACATCATTTACTTATCTTATGTAACCCTAGCTACTAGTTTAGTATAAAAACTACTTTTAGTGATTTATTTCACATCTCTGGTTAATCTTTGACTAATTTTCTGTTCTGAGATCACGTTTAGGGGGCTGGCCATTCGGCCATGCCTGAACCTTCATCACTTATGTGTTTTTCAATGGTAGAGTTTCTACACACCATAGATTAAGGTGTGGAGCTCTGCTGTTCCTCATGAATTAATGCAAAGTACTATTATTTTCTTATTCAATGCAAAGTACTATTATTTTCTTATTCAATTCAAGCTTATTTCTATTCTAAGATATCTACTTGCACTTCAACATGATGAATATGATGATCCGTGACACTCATCACTATTCTCAACCTATGAACCCGTGCCTGACAAGCACTTCCGTTCTACCTTAGATCTAGCGTATATCTCTTAGCCTACATTCCAAAAGATCGGAGTCTTCGTGGTATAAGTTAGAATTATTGGTGGCCATTCCTGAGATCCGGAAAGTCTAAACCTTGTCTGTGGTATTCCGAGTAGGATCTGGGAAGGGATGACTGTGACGAGCTTCAAACTCGCGAATGTTGGGCGTGTGACAGACGCAAAAAGATCAATGGATCCTATTCCAACATGATCGAGAACTGACACATGATTAGCCATGCGGTTACAGTGCATTTGGACCATTTTCACTGAGAGGACAGGAAGTAGCCATTGACAACGTTGATGCCCAACATACAGCTTGCCATGGAAAGGAGTATGAATGATTGGATGAAAGCAGTAGGAAAGCAGAGGGTCAGAAGGAACAAATGCATCTCCATACGCTTATCTGAAATTCTCACCAATGAATTACATAAGTATTTATATCCTATTTTATATTTTAATTATATTTAAATTATCAAATCTCCATAACCATTTGAATCCGCCTGACTAAGATTTACAAGGTGACCATAGCTTGCTTCAAGCCGACAATTTCCGTGGGATCGACTCTTACTCACGTAAAGTTAATTACTTGGACGACCGAGTGCACTTGCTGGTTAGTTGTATCGGAGTTGTGAAAAAGAATTTGAGATTATAAACGGGCGTACCAAGTTTTTGGCGCCGTTGCTAGAGATCAAAATTTCGTGCACCAAGTTTTTGTGTGATGAGCGGATAATTTATACGCTTTTGGCATTGTTTTTACATAGTTTTTAGTATGATTTAGTTAGTTTTTAGTATATTTTTATTAGTTTTTAAATAAAAATCACATCTCTAGACTTTACTATGAGCTTGTGTGTTTTTCTGTGATTTCAGGTAATTTCTGCCTGAAATTGAGGGACTTGAGCAAAAATCTTATTCAGAGGCTGAAGAAGGACTGCAGATGCTGTTGGATTCTGACCTCTCTGCACTTGAAGTAAATTTTTTGGAGCTACAAAAACCCAATTTGTGTGCTCTCAATTGCGTTGGAAAGTTGACATCCAGGGGTTTCCAGCAATATATAATATTTCATACTTTGCACGGGTTTTGATGACGCAAACTGGCGTTCAAACGCCAACTCCCTGCCCTATTCTGGAGTTAAACGCCAGAAATAGGTTGCAAATTAGAGTTAAACGCCAGAAACAGACTACAAACCGGCGTTTAACTCCAAAAAGAGTCTCTACACATGAAATCTCAATGCTCAGCCCAAGCACACGCCAAGTGGGTCCGGAAGTAGATTTCTACATCATTTACTTATCTTATGTAACCCTAGCTACTAGTTTAGTATAAAAACTACTTTTAGTGATTTATTTCACATCTCTGGTTAGTCTTTGACTAATTTTCTGTTCTGAGATCACGTTTAGGGGGCTGGCCATTCAGCCATGCCTGAACCTTTATCACTTATGTATTTTTCAACGGTAGAGTTTCTACACACCATAGATTAAGGTGTGGAGCTCTGCTGTTCCTCATGAATTAATGCAAAGTACTTTTGTTTTCTTATTCAATTCAAGCTTATTTCTATTCTAAGATATCCGCTTGCACTTCAACATGATGAATATGATGATCCGTGACACTCATCACTATTCTCAACCTATGAACACGTGCCTGACAAGCACTTCCGTCATACCTTAGATCTAGCGTATATCTCTTATCCTATATTCCGAAAGATCGGAGAGTTCGTGGTATAAGTTAGAATTATTGGTGGCCATTCCTGAGATCTAAAAAGTCTAGACCTTGTCTGTGGTATTTCGAGTAGGATCTGGGAAGGAATGACTGTGACGAGCTTCAAACTCGCGAGTGTTGGGCGTGTCACAGACGCAAAAGGATCAATGGATCCTATTCCAACATGATCGAGAACCGACAAATGATTAGCCATGCGGTGACAGCACATTTGGACCATTTTCACTGAGAGGACGGAAAGTAGCCATTGACAACGGTGATGCCCAACATACAGCTTACCATTGAAACGAGTATGAATGATTGGATGAAGGCAGTAGGAAAGCAGAGGGTCAGAAGGAACAAAAGCATCTCCATACGCTTATCTGAAATTCTCACAAATGAATTACATAAATATTTCTATCCTATTTTATATTTTAATTATATTTTAATTATCTAATCTCCATAATCATTTGAATCCGCCTGACTGAGATTTACAAGGTGACTATAGCTTGCTTCAAGCCGACAATCTCCGTGGGATCGACCCTTACTCACGTAAGGTTAATTACTTGGACGACACAGTGCACTTGCTGGTTAGTTGTATCGGAGTTGTGAAAAAGAATTTGAGATTATAAACGGGCGTACCAAGTTTTTGGCGCCGTTGCTAGAGATCACAATTTCGTGCACCAAGTTTTTGTGTAATTAGCGGATAATTTATACGCTTTTTGGCATTGTTTTTACATAGTTTTTAGTATGATTTAGTTAGTTTTTAGTATATTTTTATTAGTTTCTAAATAAAAATCACATTTCTGGAATTTTCTATGAGCTTGTGTGTTTTTCTGTGATTTCAGGTAATTTCTGGCTGAAATTGAGGGACTTGAGCAAAAATCTGATTCAGAGGCTGAAGAAGGACTGAAGATGCTATTGGATTCTGACCTCTCTACACTCGAAGTAGATTTTCTGGAGCTACAAAAATCCAATTTGCGTGCTCTCAATTGCGTTGGAAAGTGGACATCCAGCGCCTTCCAGCAATATATAATAGTCCATACTTTGAACGAGTTTTGATGACGCAAACTGGTGTTCAAACGCCATTTCCCTGTCCTATTCTAGAGTTAAACGCCAAAAACAGGTTGCAAATTTGGAGTTAAACGCCAGAAACAGACTACCACTTGGCGTTTAACTCCAAAAAGAGTCTCTACACATGAAATCTCAATGCTCAGCCGAAGCACACACCTAGTGGGCCCGGAAGTGGATTTCTACATCATTTACTTATCTTATGTAACCCTAGCTACTAGTTTAGTATAAAAACTACTTTTAGTGATTTATTTCACATCTCTGGTTAGTCTTTGACTAATTTTCTGTTCTGAGATCACGTTTAGGGGGCTGGCCATTCGGCCATGCCTGAACCTTCATCACGTATGTATTTTTCAACGGTAGAGTTTCTACACACCATAGATTAAGGTGTGGAGCTCTGCTGTTCCTCATGAATTAATGCAAAGTACTATTGTTTTCTTATTCAATTCAAGCTTATTTCTATTCTAAGATATCCGCTTGCACTTCAACATGATGAATATGATAATCCGCGACACTCATCACTATTCTCAACCTATGAATGCGTGCCTGACAACCACTTCCGTTCTACCTTAGATCGAGCGTGTATCTCTCAGCCTACATTCCGAAAGATCAGAGTCTTCGTGGTATAAGGTAGAATTATTGGCAGCGATTCCTGAGATCCGAAAAGTCTAAACCTTGTCTGTGGTATTCCGAGTAGGATCTGGGAAGGGATGACTGTGACGAGCTTAAAACTCGCGAGTGTTGGGCATGTGACAGACGCAAAAGGATCAATGGATCCTATTCAAACATGATCGAGAACCGGCAGATGATTAGCCATGCGGTGACAATGCATTTGGACCGTTTTCACTGAGAGGACGGGAACTAGCCATTGACAACGGTGATGCCCAACATACAGCTTGCCATGGAAAGGAGTATGAATTATTGGATGAAAGTAGTAAGAAAGCAGAAGTTCAAAAGGAACAAAAGCATCTCCATATGCTTATCTGAAATTCTCACCAATAAATCACATAAGTAATTCTATCCTTTTTTATATTTTAATTATATTTTAATTATCAAATCTCCATAACCATTTGAATTCACCTGACTGAGATTTACAAGGTGACCATAGCTTGCTTGAAGCCGACAATCTCCGTGGGATCGATCCTTACTTACGTAAGGTTTATTACTTGGACGACCCTGTGCACTTGCTGGTTTGTTGTATCGGATTTGTGAAAAAGAATTTGAGATTATAAACGTGCGTACCAAGTTTTTGGCGCCATTGCTAGTGATCACAATTTCGTGCACCAAATTTTTGTGTGATGAGCAGATAATTTATACGCTTTTTGGCATTGTTTTTACATAGTTTTTAGTATGATTTACTTAGTTTTTAGTATATTTTTATTAGTTTTTAAATAAAAATCACATTTCTGGAATTTTCTATGAGCTTGTGTGTTTTTCTGTGATTTCAGGTAATTTCTGGCTGAAATTGAGGGACTTGAGCAAAAATCTGATTCAGAGGCTGAAGAAAGACTGCAGATGCTGTTCAATTCTGACCTCCCTGCACTCGAAGTAGATTTTCTGGAGCTACAAAAACCCAATTTGCGTGCTCTCAATTGTGTTGGAAAGTGGACATCCAGCGCCTTCCAGCAATATATAATAGTCCATACTTTGAACGAGTTTTGATGACGCAAACTGGTGTTCAAACGCCATTTCCCTGTCCTATTCTAGAGTTAAACGCCAGAAACAGGTTGCAAATTTAGAGTTAAACGCCAGAAACAGACTACCACCTGGCGTTTAACTCTAAAAAGAGTCTCTACACATGAAATCTCAATGCTCAGCCGAAGCACACACCAAGTGGGCCCGGAAGTGGATTTCTACATCATTTACTTATCTTATGTAACCCTAGCTACTAGTTTAGTATAAAAACTACTTTTAGTGATTTATTTCACATCTCTGGTTAGTCTTTGACTACTTTTCTATTCTGAGATCACGTTTAGGGGGCTGGCCATTCGGCCATGCCTGAACCTTCATCACTTATGTAGTTTTCAACGGTAGAGTTTCTACACACCATAGATTAAGGTGTGGAGCTCTGCTGTTCCTCATGAATTAATGCAAAGTACTATTGTTTTCTTATTCAATTCAAGCTTATTTCTATTTTAAGATATCCGCTTGCACTTCAACATGATGAATATGATGATCCGCGACACTCATCACTATTCTCAACCTATGAACGCGTGCTTGACAACCACTTCCGTTCTACCTTAGATCGAGCGTGTATCTCTTAGCCTACATTCCGAAAGATCGTAGTCTTCGTGGTATAAGCTAGAATTATTGGCACCCATTCCTGAGATCCAGAAAGTCTAAACATTGTCTGTGGTATTTCGAGTAGGATCTGGGAAGGGATGACTGTGACGAGCTTCAAACTCGCGAGTGTTGGGCATGTGACAGACGCAAAAGGATCAATGGATCCTATTCCAACATGATCGAGAACCGACAAATGATTAGTCATGCGGTGACAGCGCATTTGGACCATTTTCATTGAGAGGACAGAAAGTAGCCATTGACAACGGTGATGCCCAACATACAACTTGCCATGGAAAGGAGTATGAATGATTGGATGAAAGCAGTAGGAAAGCAGAGGGTCAGAAGGAACAAAAGCATCTCCATACGCTTATCTGAAATTCTCACAAATGAATTACATAAGTATTTCTATCCTATTTTATATTTTAATTATATTTTAATTATCAAAGCAAAGCATCTCCATACGCTTATCTAAAACTCTCACCAATGAATTGCATAAGTATCTCTATCCTATTTTATATTTTAATTATATTTTAACTATCAATTAACCATAACCATTTGAATCCGCCTGACTGAGATTTGCAAGATAACCATAGCTTGCTTCAAGCCGACAATCTCCGTGGGATCGATCCTTACTCACGTAAGGTTTATTACTTGGACGACCCAGTGCACTTGCTGGTTAGTTGTATCGGAGTTGTGAAAAAGAATTTGAGATTATAAACGTGCGTACCAAGTTTTTGGCGCCGTTGCTAGAGATCACAATTTCGTGCACCAAGTTTTTGGTGCCGTTGCCGGGGATTGTTCTAGTTTGGACAACTGACGGTTCATCTTGTTGCTCAGATTAGGTAATTTTATTTTATTTTAAGCCTTTTATTTTTTTATTTTTATTTTAAAAAAAATTTCAAAAAAGTTTTATTTTGTTCTTCAGAATTTTTAAGAATGAATTCTAGAGTTTCATGATGATTTGTTGAAGTCTGGCTGGCTGTGAAGCCATGTCTAATTCTTTTGGACCGAAGTTTCAACTTATCATCACAAGAGTTGTTGGACTCCCATCTGATCAGCTGTTGTATGCCTGATTTGTATGCTGAAGCTTGGGTGGCCATTGGCCATGTCTATGTTTTGGACCGGAGCTTTCACTGAAAGCTTGCCTGGCCATTGGCCATGTCTAATTCCTGGACCGGAGCTTTAGACTAACATTACATGATTCCTGGAATTTTTATTAAAAATTTTGAAATCCTTATTTTCTTTTTCAAAATAATTTTTGAAAAATCCAAAAAAATTAATAAAATCATAAAAAAAAACAAAAATTTGATGTTTCTTGTTTGAGTCTTGTGTCAGTTTTTAAGTTTGGTGTCAATTGCATGTGTTTTAATTTTTCTTTAAATTTTCGAAAATTCATGCATGTGTTCATCATAATCTTCAAGTTGTTCTTGATGATTTTTCTTGTTTGATCTTTGCATTTTCTTGTTGTGCATCTTTTTTTGTTTCTCATACGCATTTTCAATTTGTTAGTGTCTCAACATTAAAAATTTCTAAGTTTGGTGTCTTGCATGTTTCTCTTTTCTTAAAAATTTTCAAAAATAAAGTTCTTGGTGTTCATCTTGACATTCAAAGTGTTCTTGGTGTTCATCTTGACATTCAAAGTGTTCTTGCACGCATTGTGTGTTTTGATTCATAATTTTCATGTTTTGAATCTTTTTGTTGTTTTTCTCTTTCTTCATTAAAAATTCAAAAATAAAAAAAAATATCTTTCCCTTTTTCTCTCATAAATTTTCAAAAATTTGGTTTGACTTAGTTAAAAGAGTTTTTAAAATTTAATTGTTTCTTATGAGTCAAGTCAAATTTTCAATTTAAAAATTCTATCCTTTTCAAATCTAGTTCAAAAATCAAATCTTTTTCATTTTTTCTTTCATATTTTCGAAAAGTTCAAATTGATTTTCAAAAATCTTTTTCTTATTTTGTTTCATAATTTCAAAATCTTTACTAACAATTAATGTGATTGATTTAAAAATTTTTAAAGATTGTTACTTGCCTATTAAGAAAGGTTCAATCTTTAAATTTTAGAATCATATCTTTTTGTTTCTTGTTAGTCAAGTAATCAACTTTAATATTCAAAATCAAATCTTTTTAATTTCCTTTTCAAATCTTTTTCAAATTAAATTTTCAATCATATCTTTCAATCATATCTTTTTCAAAACTTAATTTCAAAATCTTTTCTAACTTCTTATCTTTGCAAAATTGATTTTCAAAAATTTTTTTCAATTAACCACTTAACTTTTTGATTGATATTTTAAAATTCCTATCTTTTTCAAAACCATCTAACTACTTTTCTCTCACCAATTTTCGAAAATCACTAACCTCTTTTTCAAAATTTCTTTTCATTAACTAATTGTTTTAATTTTTAATTTTAATTTTACTCCTTCTCTTAATTTTCGAATTCTAACTACATTTTTTTTAAATAAAAACAAAAATATTTTTCCTTTTAGTTTAAATTAAATTCGAATTTTCTCCCCCCTCTCTCACCTCATTCTATTTAATTATTTACTAACATTCCTCTTCTACTCATAATTCGAACCCACTCTTCTCCTCGGTGTTCGAATTTTTTTCTTCTCCTTCTTCTATTCTTCTCTCCTTATACTTACATAAGGAATCTCTATACTGTGACATAGAGGATTCCGTATTTTCTTTTCTGTTCTCTTCTTTTTCATATGAGCAGGAACAAGGATAAGAACATTCTTGTTGAAGCTGACCCTGAACCTGAAAGGACTCTATAGAGAAAGCTAAGGGAAGCTAAGGCACAACTCTCTGGAGAGGACTTGACAGAAATTTTTGAAAAAGGAGGAGACATAGCCGAACCTAATAATAATGGTGGAGATGCAAGAAAGATGCTTGGTGAATTTATTGCACCCTCTTCTAACTTCTATGGAAGAAGCATCTCACTTCCTGCAATTGGAGCAAACAACTTTAAGCTTAAGCCTCAATTAGTTTCTCTAATGCAACAGAACTGCAAGTTTCATGGACTTCCAATGGAAGATCCTCATCAGTTTTTAGCTGAATTCTTGCAAATCTGTGACACTGTCAAGACCAATGGAGTTGATCCCAAGGTCTACAGGCTTATGCTTTTCCCTTTTGCTGTAAGAGACAGAGCTAGAACATGGTTGGATTCACAACCTAAGGATACCCTGAACTCTTGGGATAAGCTGGTCAGTGCTTTCCTGGCCAAATTCTTTCCACCTCAAAAGATGAGCAAGCTTAGAGTTGAAATCCAAACCTTCAGATAGAAGAAAGGAGAATCTCTCTATGAAGCTTGGGAAAGATACAAGCAACTGATCAAAAGGTGTCCTACTGACATGCTTCCAGAATAGAGCATCATAAGTATATTCTATGATGGTCTCTCTGAGTTGTCAAAAATGTCATTGGACCATTCTGCAGGAGGATCTCTTCACATGAAAACCCCTGCAGAAGCTCAGGAACTCATTGAAATGGTTGTAAATAACCAGTTCATGTACACCTCTGAGAGGAATTCTGTGAACAATGGGACGCCTCAGAAGAAGGGAGTTCTTGAAATTGATACTCTGAATGCCATATTAGCTCAGAAAAAAATATTGACTCAGTAAGTCAATATGATTTCTCAGAGTCTGAATGGATTACAAGCTTCATCCAACAGTACTAAAGAAGTATCTTCTGAAGAAGAAGCTTATGATCCTGAGAACACTGCAATGGCAGAGGTGAATTACATGGGAGAACCCTATGGAAATACCTACAATCCTTCATGGAGAAATCGTCCAAATTTCTCATGGAAGGACCAACAAAAGCCTCAACAAGGCTTCAATAATAATGGTGGAAGGAATAGGTTTAGCAATAGCAAGCCTTTTCCATCATCTTCTCAGCAACAGACAGAGAATTCTGAACAGAGCCATTCTGGCCTGGCAACCATAGTCTCTGATCTATCCAAGACCACACTAAGTTTTATGAATGAAACAAGGTACTTCATTAGAAATTTAGAGGCACAGGTGGGTCAGCTGAGTAAGAAGATTACTGAAACTCCTCCCAGTACTCTTTCAAGCAATACAGAAGAAAATCCCAAGAGAGAGTGTAAGGCCATAACCTTACTTGGTGTGACCGAATGCCCAGAGGAGAAGGAGGACGTGAATCCCAGTGAGGAAGACCTCATGGGATGTTCTCTGGACAGAAAGGAGCTTCCCTTTGAGGAACCAAAGGAATCTGGGGCTCATACAGAGACCATAGAGATTCCATTAAACTTTCTTCTTCCATTCATGAGCTCTGATGAATATTTTTCCTCTGAAGAGGATGAAGACATCACTGAAGAGCAAGTTGCTAAATATCTAGGAACAATCATGAAGCTGAATGCCAAGTTATTTGGTACTGAGACTTGGGAGGATGAACCCCCCTTGTTAACCAATGAACTGAATGCATTAATGAGGCAGACATTACCTCAGAGGAAACCGGATCCCAAAAAATTCTTCATACCTTGTACCATAGGTACCATCACCTTTGAGAAGGCTCTATGTGACCTGGGGTCAGGGATAAACCTCATGCCCCTCTCTGTAATGGAGAAATTGGGAATCTTTGAGGTACAAGCTGTAAGAAACTCACAAGATATGGCAGACAAATTCATGAAACAGGCTTATGGACTAGTAGAGGACGTGCTAGTGAAGGTTGAAAGCCTTTACATCCCTGCTGATTTCATAATCCTAGACACTAGGAAGGATGAGGATGAATCCATCATTCTTGGCAGACCCTTCCTGGCCATAGCAAAGGCAGTGATTGATGTTGACAGTGTGATGACAAGTCATCTTAGCCTTAGTTTCACTAGCCTTTTTCTTTTATTTTCACTTGAATTATGCACTTTCTTGAGCTACAAGTAAGCTAATTTGGGTAGATTTTCATGCTTCCTTTGATTGAATCAACCATGTATGAATTCATGCTATTTCATGAGGTTTTAGGCTATAATTGTCACATATTATGATAAAATGAATATCTCATGATTTTAAGCAAACTCCAACCCGGTTCACTTGGTTCACTCTGGTTCCTCTCCAAACTCCAAGAGCAATCAACCAAGGCCTCTCTCAACCCAATTCTACCAAGAGCAAAGGCCCAACTCAAGGCTTGAAGATCATTTGAAGAAAGTGTATAAATAGGATAGAATTCAAGTTCTTAGGAGAGCTTTCCTTTTGAGTTTTCATAATAGTTTTCGGAGAGCTTTGGATATTGAGTGATCTTTAATTTCTTAGTTTCGGGGAAGGAGAATTCCATTCTCTTCCTCTGAGTTTTATTGCTTTCAATTTCAATTACAACTGTCTTGGATCTTGGGTTGAAGAATTGAAGAAATTCTGTTTCAATCTCATCCTTGGATCTCTCTGTTTATTTACTGCTTAATTGAATTTCAGTTTCGGTTAATTATTCTTCATCTACTTTCTTTGCAATTTACATTTCCCTTGCAATTGTTCTTGTTGGATCAAGGAAGGTAATGAGATCTAGACCTGGTTTTATAGTCTCTGAACCCTGAGATCTGAAATTCCAATTTACATTCTGTTTTTGCTTTTCATGTTCATTTACTTGTTTTGCTTCAGATCCGATTCAACCCAAATACTCTTTTACTTTTCTGTTTGATGCAATTTACTTTTCCTTGTTTAAATTCTGCAAATCCAATCCCCAATTCCCTTTACAATTCCAGCCGTTTACATTTCTTGCACTTTAAGATTCCGCAATTTACATTTCTTGCATTCTAAGTTTCTGCCATTTAATTTCTTGTTCTTTAAGATTCAGCACTTTAATTTCTTGCTCTCTTTAATTTCATGCAATTTACCCATTCCCTTTACTTTCCATGTAATTTAATTTCTGCAAATCACAAATCACTCAACCAAATCTTGATTCCCTTGACTAAATCAACCACTAAACTAAAAATTGCTCAATCCTTCAATCCCTATGGGATCGACCTCACTCCCGTGAGTTATTATTACTTGATGCGACCCGGTGCACTTGCCGGTTAGATTTGGGTGTTTTTGAGAGATTCGTTTCTCTACGAAAATATCCCATCACAGAGGAGAGTTGGTCCTTCAGTTGAATGAGGACTACCTTGTATTCATAACTCAAGGTTCTCCTTCTGTAACCATGGAGAGAAAGCATGAAAAACTTCACTCAGTACAGAGTCAAACAAAACCCCTACATTCAAACTCTAAGTTTGGTGTTGGGAGGCCACAACCAAACTCTATGTTTGGTGTTGAGAGGCCCTAACATTGCTCTGATTTTCCGTGAGGCTCCATGAGAGCTCAATGTCAAGCTATTGACACTAAAGAAGTGCTTATTGGGAGGCAACCCAATGTTATTTAATTATATCTATTTATTTTCCATTGTTATTTTATGTTTTCTTTAGGTTGATGATCATGTGAAGTCACAAAAACAACTGAAAAATCAAAAACAGAATGAAAAATAGCTTTAAAAATAGCTCACTCTGAAGGAAGAGCTTACTGGCGTTTAAACACCAGTAAGAAGAATCAAACTGGCGTTTATCGCCAGAAAAAAGCATCAAGCTGGCGTTAAACGCCAGAAACAAGCACCAGACTGGCATTTAACGCCAGAACAGAGCATGGAATTGGCGTTTAATGCCAAAAATGGGAGAAAAGCTGGCGTTAAAAGCCAGAAACAAGCAGCAAGCTGGCGTTTAACGCCAGACATGCATTCTAAGGGCGTTTTGCACGCCTAAATAGAGCAGGGATGCTAAGTCCTTGACCCCTCTGGATCTATGGACCCACAGGATCCCCACCTACCCCACCTCTTCTTCTCTCCTCTTCACACCTTTTCGTAACACTCTTCCCCAAATACCCTTCACCAATCACCTCCATACCTCTTCCTCAAATACCCCTAACCACTCACATCCATCCACTCTTCCCCATAAACCTCACCGACCTCCAAAATTCAAATTCTTTTCCCTCCCAAACCTAACCCCAATGGCCAAAACCTACCCTCCCCCTACCCCTATATAAACCCCTTAACACTACTCCATTTTCACACATCGCAAACACTACTTCCCCCCTTGGCCGAATACACTCTCTCACTCTATCTCCTCTATTTTCTTCTTCTTCTACTACTTTTTCTCTTCTTTTGCTCGAGGACGAGCAAACCTTTTAAGTTTGGTGTGGTAAAAGCATTGCTTTTTGTTTTTCCATAACTATTAATGGCACCTAAGGCCAGAGAAACCTCAAGAAAGAGGAAAAGGAAGGCAATTGCTTCCACCTCTGAGTCATGGAAGATGGAGAGATTCATCTCAAACTTCCATCAAGACCACTTCATATGAAGTTGTGGCCAAGAAAAAGGTGATCCCTGAGGTTCCTTTTAAGCTCAAAAAGAGCGAGTATCCGGAGATCCGGCAAGAGATTAGAAGAAGAAGATGGGAAGTACTCTCCAATCCTATTCAACAAGTCGGAATCTTAATGGTTCAAGAGTTCTATGCAAACGCATGATCACTAGGAACCATGATCAAAGTATGAACCCAAATCCAAAGAATTGGCTTACAATGGTTCGGTGGAAATACTTAGATTTCAGTCTGGAAAATGTAAGGTTAGTGTTCAACTTGCCAATGATGCAAGAAAATGCACGCCCCTACACTAGAAGGGTCAACTTTGATCAAAGGTTGGACCAAGTCCTCATGGACATATGTGTGGAAGGAGCTCAATGGAAAGTTGACTCAAGAGGCAACCCAGTTCAATTGGGAAGACCGGACCTTAAGCCTCTAGCTAGAGGATAGTTGGAGTTCATCCAATGCTCTATCATTCCTACTAGTAACCGATTCGTAGTAACTGTGGATCGGGCCATCATGATCCATAGTATCATGATTGGGGAGGAAGTGGAAGTTCATGAGATTATACCTCAAGAACTCTACAAAGTGGCTGACAAGTCCTCCACTTTGGCAAGGTTAGCCTTTCCTCACCTCACTTTCCACCTCTGCAATTCGGCTGGGATTGACATAGAGGGAGATATCCTCATTGATGAGGATAAGCCCATCACTAATAAAAGGATGGAGCAAACAAGAGATCATGGACCTCAACAAGAGCATGAGGAAATTTCTCACCATAAAATCCCTGAGAGGCCTCAAGGGATGCACTCTCCTCCACAAAACTATTGGGAGCAAATCAATACCTCCCTAGGAGAATTAAGTTCCAACATGGGACAACTAAGGATGGAACACCAAGAGCACTACATCATTCTCCATGAGATTAGAGAAGATCAAAGTGCTCTGAGGGAGGAGCAACAAAGACAAGGAAGAGACATAGAGGAGCTCAAGAGCACCATTGGTTCTTCAAGAAGAGGAAGACGCCACCCTCACTAAGGTGGACCCGTTCCTTAATCTCCTTGTTCTTATTTTTCTATTTTTCGATTTTTGAGCCTTATGTTTTATTTATGTTTGTGTCTTTACTATATGATCATTAGTGTTTAAGTGTCTATGTCTTAAAGCTATGAATGTCCTATGAATCCATCACCTCTCTTAAATGAAAAATGTTTTAATTACAAAAGAACAAGAAGTACATGATTTCGAATTCTTCCTTGAAATTAGTTTAATTATTTTGATGTGGTGACAATACTTTTTGTTTTCTGAATGAATGCTTGAACAGTGCATATGTCTTTTGAATTTGTTGTTTATGAATGTTAAAACTGTTGGCTCTTGAAAGAATGATGGAAAAAGGAGAAATGTTATTTGATAATCTAAAAAATCATAAAATTGATTCTTGAAGCAAGAAAAAGCATTGAATAAACAAGGATTGTGAAAAAAAGAAGAAAAAATATGGTAAAAATAAAAGAAAAAACGAAAGAAAAAGAAAAAGAAAAAGCAAGCAGAAAAAGCCAAGAGCTCTTTAATCCAAAAGGCAAGAGAAAAAAGCCAGTAACCCTTTAAACCAAAAGGCAAGTGTAAAAAGGATCCAAGGCTTTGAGCATTAATGGATAGGAGGTCCCACAGGAATAAAATCCTGGCCTAAGCGGCTAAAACAAGATGTCCCTAACCATGTGCTTGTGGCGTGAAGGTGTCAAATTAAAAGCTTGAGACTGAGCGGTTAAAGTCGTGATCCAAAGCAAAAAAAAGAGTGTGCTTAAGAACCCTGGACACCTCTAATTGGGGACTCTAGCAAAGCTGAGTCACAATCTAAAAAGGTTCACCCAGTTATGTGTCTGTGGCATTTATGTAGCAGGTGGTAATATTGGAAAACAAAGTGCTTAGGGCCACGGCCAAGAATCATAAAGTAGATGTGTTCAAGAATCAACATACTGAACTAGGAGAATCAATAACACTATCTGTATTCTGAGTTCCTATAGATGCCAATCATTCTGAGCTTCAAAGGATAAAGTGAGATGCCAAAACTGTTCAGATGCAAAAAACTACTAGTCCCGCTCATCTAATTGGAGCTAAGTTTCATTGATATTTTGGAATTTATAGTATATTCTTTTCTTTCTATCCTATTTTATTTTCAGTTGCTTGGGGACAAGCAACAATTTAAGTTTGGTGTTGTGATGAGCGGATAATTTATACGCTTTTTGTCATTTTTTTTACATAGTTTTCAGTATGATTTAGTTAGTTTTTAGTATATTTTTATTAGTTTTTAAATAAAAATCACATTTCTGGACTTTACTATGAGCTTGTGTGTTTTTCTGTGATTTCAGGTAATTTCTGGCTGAAATTGGGGGACTTGAGCAAAAATCTGATTCAGAGGCTGAAGAAGGACTGCAGATGCTGTTGGATTCTGACCTCCCTGAACTCGATGTAGATTTTCTGGAGCTACAGAAACCTAATTGGCACGCTCTCAATTGCGTTGAAAAGTGGACATCCAGGGCTTTCCAGCAATATATAATAGTCCATACTTTGCACGAGTTTTGACGACGCAAACAGGCGTTCAAACGCTAACTCCCTGCCCTATTCTGGAGTTAAACGCCAAAAACAGGTTGCAAATTAGAGTTAAATGCCAGAAATGCATTCTAAGGGCGTTTTGCATGCCTAAATGGAGCAGGGATGCTAGGTCCTTGACCCCTTTGGATCTGTGGACCCCACAGGATCCCCACCTACCCCACCTCTTCTTCTCTCCTCTTCACACCTTTTCATAACACTCTTCCCCAAATACCCTTCACCAATCACCTCCAAACCTCTTTCCCAAATATCCTTAACCACTCATCAATCCACTCTTCCCCATAAATCCCACCGACCTCCAAAATTCAAATTCTTTTTCCTCCCAAACCCAACCCTAATGGCCGAAACCTACCCTCTCTCCACCCCTATATAAACCCCTTAACACTACTCCATTTTCACACATCACAAACACTACTTCCCCCCTTGGCCGAATACACTCTCTTACTCTATCTCCTCCATTTTCTTCTTCCTCTACTACTTTCTCTCTTCTTTTGCTCAAGGACGAGCAAACCTTTTAAGTTTGGTGTGGTAAAAGCATTACTTTTTGTTTTTTCATAACCATTAATGGCACCTAAGGCCAGAGAAACCTCAAGAAAGAGGAAAGGGAAGGCAATTGCTTTCACCTCTGAGTCATGGGAGATGGAGAGATTCATCTCAAAGGTCCATCAAGACCACTTCTATGAAGTTGTGGCCAAGAAAAAAGTGATCCCTGAGGTTCCTTTTAAGCTCAAAAAGAGCGAGTATCCGGAGATCCGACAAGAGATTAGAAGAAGAGGATGGGAAGTACTCTAAAATCCTATTCAACAAGTCGGAATCTTAATGGTTCAAGAGTTCTATACAAATGCATGGATCACTAGGAACCATGATCAAAGTATGAACCCGATTCCAAAGAATTGGCGTACAATGGTTCGGGGGAAATACTTAGATTTCAGTCTGGAAAATGTAAGGCTGACGTTCAACTTGCCAATGATGCAAGTAAACGCACGCCCCTACACTAGAAGGGTCAACTTTGATCAAAGGTTGGACCAAGTTCTCATGGACATATGTGTGGAAGTAGCTCAATGAAAAGTTGACTCAAGAGGCAACCCAGTTCAATTGAGATGACCGGACCTTAAGCCTGTAGCTAGAGGATGGTTGGAGTTCATCCAATGCTCTATCATTCCTACTAGTAACCGATCTAAAGTAACTGTGGATCGGGCCATCATGATCCATAGTATCATGATTGGGGAGGAAGTGGAAGTTCATGAGATTATACCTCAAGAACTCTACAAAGTGGCTGACAAGTCCTCCACTTTGGCAAGGTTAGCCTTTCCTCACCTCATTTGCCACCTCTGCAATTCGGCTGGGATTGACATAGAGGGAGATATCCTCATTGATGAGGACAAGCCCATCACTAAGAAAAGGATGGAGCAAACAAGAGATCATGGACCTCAACAAGAGCATGAGGAAATTCCTCACCATGAAATCCCTGAGATGCCTCAAGGGATGCACCTTCCTCCATAAAACTATTGGGAGCAAATCAACACCTCCGTAGGAGAATTAAGTTCCAACATGGGATAATTAAGGATGGAACACCAAGAGCACTCCATCATTCTCCATGAGATTAGAGAAGATCAAAGAGCTATGAGGGGGGAGCAACAAAGACAAGGAAGAGACATAGAGGAGCTCAAGAGCACCATTGGTTCTTCAAGAAGAGGAAGATGCCACCCTCACTAAGGTGGACCCGTTCCTTAATCTCCTTGTTCTTATTTTTCTATTTTCCAATTTTTGAGTCTTATGTTTTATTTATGTTTGTGTCTTTACTATATGATCATTAGTGTTTAAGTGTCTATGTCTTAAAGCTATGAATGTCCTATGAATCCATCACCTCTCTTAAATGAAAAATGTTTTAATTACAAAAGAACAAGAAGTACATGATTTTGAAATCATCCTTGAAATTAGTTTAATTATTTTGATGTGGTGACAATACTTTTTCTTTTCTGAATGAATGCTTGAACAGTGCATATGTCTTTTGAATTTGTTGTTTATGAATGTTAAAACTGTTGGCTCTTGAAGGAATGATGGAAAAAGGAGAAATGTTATTTGATAATCTGAAAAATCATAAAATTGATTCTTGAAGCAAGAAAAAGCAGTGAATAAACAAGGATTACGAAAAAAAGAAGAAAAAATATGGTAAAAATAAAAGAAAAAAAGAAAGAAAAAGAAAAACCAAAAGCAAGCAGAAAAAGCCAAGAGCTCTTTAAACCAAAAGGCAAGAGCAAAAAGACAGTAACCCTTTAAACCAAAAGGCAAGGGTAAAAAGTATCTAAGGCTTTGAGCTTTAATGGATAAGAGGGCCCACAGGAATAAAATCCTAGCCTAAGCGTCTAAAACAAGATGTCCCTAACCATGTGCTTGTGGCGTGAAGGTGTCAAGTTAAAAGCTTGAGACTGAGCGGTTAAATTCGTGATCCAAAGCAAAAAAAAGAGTGTGCTTAAGAACCCTGGACACCTCTAATTGGGGACTCTAGCAAAGCTGAGTCACAATCTAAAAAGGTTCACCCAGTTATGTGTCTGTGGCATTTATGTAGCCGGTGGTAATACTGGAAAACAAAGTGCTTAGGGCCACGGCCAAGACTCATAAAGTAGATGTGTTCAACAATCAACATACTGAACTAGGAGAATCAATAACACTATCTGAATTCTGAGTTCCTATAGATGCCAATCATTCTGAACTTCAAAGGATAAAGTGAGATGCCAAAACTGTTCAGATGCAAAAAGCTACTAGTCCCGCTCATCTAATTGGGGCTAAGTTTCATTGATATTTTGGAATTTATAGTATATTCTCTTCTTTCTATCCTATTTTATTTTCAGTTTCTTGGGGACAAGCAACAATTTAAGTTTGGTGTTGTGATGAGCGGATAATTTATACGCCTTTTGGCATTGTTTTTACATAGTTTTTAGTATGATTTAGTTAGTTTTTATTATTTTTTATTACTTTTTAAATAAAAATCACATTTCTGGACTTTACTATGAGCTTGTGTATTTTTCTGTGATTTCAGGTAATTTCTGGCTGAAATTGAGGGACTTGAGCAAAAATCTGATTCAGAGGCTGAAGAAGGACTACAGATGCTGTTGGATTCTGACCTCCCTGCACTCGAAGTAGATTTTCTGGAGGTACAGAAACCCAATTGGCACGCTCTTAATTGCGTTGAAAATTGCACATCCAGGGCTTTCCAGAAATATATAATAGTCCATACTTTGCATGAGTTTTGACGACGCAAACAGGCGTTCAAACGCTAACTCCCTGCCCTATTCTGGAGTTAAACGCCAGAAACAGGTTGCAAATCAGAGTTAAATGCCAGAAATGCATTCTAAGGGAGTTTTGCATGCCTAAATGGAGCAGGGATGCTAAGTCCTTGACCCCTCTGGATCTGTGGACCCCACAGGATCCCCACCTACCCCACCTCTTCTTCTCTCCTCTTCACACCTTTTCATAACACTCTTCCCCAAATACCCTTCACCAATCACCTCCATACCTCTTTCCCAAATACCCTTAACCACTCATCCATCCACTCTTCCCCATAAATCCCACCGACCTCCAAAATTCAAATTCTTTTTCCTCCCAAACCCAACCCTAATGGCCGAAACCTACCCTCCCCCCACCCCTATATAAACCCCTTAACACTACTCCATTTTCACACATCACAAACACTACTTCCCCCTTGGCCGAATACACTCTCTCACTCTATCTCCTCCATTTTCTTCTTCCTCTACTACTTTCTCTCTTCTTTTGCTCAAGGACGAGCAAACCTTTTAAGTTTGGTGTGGTAAAAGCATTGCTTTTTGTTTTTCCATAACCATTAATGGCACCTAAGGCCAGAGAAACCTCAAGAAAGAGGAAAGGGAAGGAAATTGCTTCCCCCTCTGAGTCATGGGAGATGGAGAGATTCATCTCAAAGGTCCATTAAGACCACTTCTATGAAGTTGTGGCCAAGAAAAAGGTGATCCCTGAGGTTCTTTTTAAGCTCAAAAAGAGCGAGTATCCGGAGATCTGACAAGAGATTAGAAGAAGAGGATGGGAAGTACTCTAAAATCCTATTCAACAAGTCGGAATCTTAATGGTTCAAGAGTTCTATGAAAACGCATGGATCACTAGGAACCATGATCAAAGTATGAACCCGAATCCATAGAATTGGCGTACAATGGTTCGGGGGAAATACTTAGATTTCAGTCTGGAAAATGTAAGGTTGGCGTACAACTTGCCAATGATGCAAGAAAATGCACGCCCCTACACTAGAAGGGTCAATTTTGATCAAAGGTTGGACCAAGTCATCATGGACATATGTGTGGAAGGAGCTCAATGGAAAGTTGACTCAAGAGGCAACCCGGTTCAATTGAGATGACCGAACCTTAAGCCTGTAGCTAGAGGATGGTTGGAGTTCATCCAATGTTCTATCATTCCTACTAGTAACTGATCCGAAGTAACTATGGATCGGGCGATCATGATCCATAGTATCATGATTGGGGAGGAAGTGGAAGTTCATGAGATTATACCTCAAGAACTCTACAAAGTGGCTGATAAGTCCTCCACTTTGGCAAGGTTAGCCTTTCCTCACCTCATTTGCCACCTCTGCAATTCGGCTGGGATTGACATAGAGGGAGATATCCTCATTGATGAGGACAAGCCCATCACTAAGAAAAGGATGGAGCAAACAAGAGATCATGGACCTCAACAAGAGCATGAGGAAATTCCTTACCATGAAATCCCTGAGATGCCTCAAGGGATGCACTTTCCTCCACAAAACAATTGGGAGCAAATCAACACCTCCGTAGGAGAATTAAGTTCCAACATGGGATAACTAAGGATGGAACACCAAGAGTACTCCATCATTCTCCATGAGATTAGAAAAGATCAAAGAGCTATGAGGGAGGAGCAACAAAGACAAGGAAGAGACATAGACGAGCTCAAGAGCACTATTGGTTCTTCAAGAAGAGGAAGACGCCACCCTCACTAAGGTGGACCCGTTCCTTAATCTCCTTGTTCTTATTTTTTTGTTTTTAAATTTTTGAGCCTTATGTTTTATTTATGTTTGTGGCTTTACTATATGATCATTAGTGTTTAAGTGTCTATGTCTTAAAGCTATGAATGTCCTATGAATCCATCACCTCTCTTAAATGAAAAATGTTTTAATTACAAAAGAACAAGAAGTACATGATTTTGAATTCATCCTTGAAATTAGTTTAATTATTTTAATGTGGTGACAATACCTTTTGTTTTCTGAATGAATGCTTGAACAGTGAATATGTCTTTTGAATTTGTTGTTTATGAATGTTAAAACTGTTGGCTCTTGAAGGAATGATGGAAAAAGGAGAAATGTTATTTGATAATCTGAAAAATCATAAAATTGATTCTTGAAGCAGGAAAAAGCAATGAATAAACAAGGCTTGCGAAAAAAAGGTAGAAAAAATATGGCAAAAATAAAAGAAAAAAAAAAGAAAGAAAAAGCAAAAGCAAAAGCAAGCAGAAAAAGCCAAGAGCTCTTTAAACCAAAAGGCAAGAGCAAAAAGCCAGTAACCCTTTAAACCAAAAGGCAAGGGTAAAAAGGATCCAAGGGTTTGAGCATTAACGGATAGGAGGGCCCACAGGAATAAAATCCTGGCCTAAGCGGCTAAAACAAGATGTCCCTAACCATGTGCTTGTGGCATGAAAGTGTCAAGTTAAAAGCTTGAGACTGAGCGGTTAAAGTCGTGATCCAAAGAAAAAAAAGAGTGTGCTTAAGAACCCTGGACACCTCTAATTGGGGACTCTAGCAAAGCTGAGTCACCCAGTTATGTGTCTGTGGCATTTATGTATCCGGTGGTAATACTGGAAAACAAAGTGCTTAGGGCCACGGCCTAGACTCATAAAGTAGCTGTGTTCAAGAATCAACGTACTGAACTAGGAGAATCAATAACACTATCTCAATTCTGAGTTCCTATAGATGCCAATCATTTTGAACTTCAAAGGATAACGTGAGATGCCAAAACTGTTCAGATGCAAAAAGCTACTAGTACCGCTCATCTAATTGGAGCTAAGTTTCATTGATATTTTGGAATTTAGAGTATATTCTCTTCTTTCTATCCTATTTTGTTTTCAGTTGATTGGGGACAAGCAACAATTTAAGTTTGGTGTTGTGATGAACGGATAATTTATACGCTTTTGGCATTGTTTTTACATATTTTTTAGTATGATTTAGTTAGTTTTTAGTATATTTTAATTAGTTTTTAAATAAAAATCACATTTCTGGACTTTACTATGAGCTTGTGTGTTTTTCTGTGATTTCAGGTAATTTCTGGCTGAAATTGAGGGACTTGAGCAAAAATCTGAGTCAAAGGCTGAAGAAGGACTGCAGATGCTGTTGGATTCTAACCTCTCTGCACTTGAAGTAAATTTTCTGGAGCTACAGAAACCCAATTGGCGCGCTCTCAATTGCATTGGAAAGTGGACATCCAGGGCTTTCCAGCAATATATAATAGTCTATACTTTGCACAAGTTTTGATGACGCAAACTGGCGTTCAAACGCCAACTCCCTGCCCTATTCTGGAGTTAAACGCCAGAAACAGGTTGCAAATCATAGTTAAACACCAGAAACAGGCTACAACCTGGCATTTAACTCCAAAAAGAGTCTCTACACATGAAAGCTCAATACTCAGCCCAAGTACACACCAAGTGGGCCCGAAAGTGGATTTCTACATCATTTACTTATCTTATGTAACCCTAGCTACTAGTTAAGTATAAAAACTACTTTTAGTGATTTATTTCACATCTCTGGTTAGTCTTTGACTAATTTTCTGTTCGGAGATCACGTTTAGGAGGCTGGCCATTCGGCCATGCCTAAACCTTCATCACTTATGTATTTTTCAATGGTAGAGTTTCTACACACCATAGATTAAGGTGTGGAGCTCTGCTGTTCCTCATGAATTAATGCAAAGTACTATTGTTTTCTTATTCAATTCAAGCTTATTTCTATTCTAAGATATCCGCTTGCACTTCAACATGATGAATATGATGATCCGTGACACTCATCACTATTCTCAACCTATGAACGCGTGCCTGACAACCACTTCCGTTCTACCTTAGATCGAGCATGTATCTCTTAGCCTCCATTCCGAAAGATCGGAGTCTTCGTGGTATAAGCTAGAATTATTGGCGGCCATTCGTGAGATCTGGAAAGTCTAAACCTTGTCTGTAGTATTCCGAGTAGTATCTGGGAAGGGATGACTGTGACGAGCTTCAAACATGCGAGTGTTGGGCGTGTGACAGACAAAAAAGGATTAATGGATCCTATTCCAACATGATCGAGAACCGACAGATGATTTGCCATGCGGTGGCAGCGTATTTGGACCATTTTCACTGAGAGGACGGGAAGTAGCCATTGACAACGGTGATGCCCAACATACAGCTTGCCATGGAAAGAAGTATTAATGATTGGATGAAAGCAGTAGGAAAGCAGAGGGTCAGAAGGAACAAAAGCATCTCCATACGCTTATCTGAAATTCTCACCAATGAATTACATAAGTATTTCTATCGTATTTTATATTTTAATTATATTTTAATTATCAAATCTCCATAACCATTTGAATCCGCCTGACTGAGATTTACAAGGTGACCATAGCTTGCTTCAAGCCAACAATCTCCCTGGGATCAACCCTTACTCGCGTAAGGTTTATTACTTGGACGACCCAGTGCACTTGCTGGTTAGTTGTGCATAGTTGTGAAAAGGAATTGAGATTATGAACGTGCGTACCAAGTTTTTGGCGCCGTTGAGATCACAATTTCGTGCACCAGTGGTCAAAGCGTGGCTGATGCCCTACTTCACGGGTTGGTGCAAGACAACAACGGATGGTGGGCGAGAGGACGGTGAGCAAAGCTGGTGACTGGCGACTGGGTTTTGCACGACGAAAGAGGGGAGGAGGGTGCGTGGCTGGCCAGGAGATTGGGCTTGGCTGGGTTATCTTCCTTTTTTCCCCTAAGTTAAAAACTTACGAGGGAATGGGGAATGGGCGGAATTGGGGATCTTGGGGGTGGGAGACGACGTCGTTTTGGGAGGAATTTAAAAAAAAATAAAAAAGAGGATTTTCGGAGGGAAACGACGACGTTTTGGTTAGGGGTTAAAAACAATAATGAAAGAACTGTCACTTTCGGTCACCCCTAATAACCGTAATTATAGGTATTCTATGGTCACCTTTTTTCAAAAAATTGTGACCATAGACCCTTTTAGATCACCTCCCAATACCATGACCATAGATACCTTTAGTTCACTCTCCAAAACTGTGACCATATACCATTTTAGGTCACCTTTTCCTAAAACCGTGATCATAGACCCTTTAGGTCACCCTACGAAACCGTGACCATAGATCCTTTTAAGTCACATTTTTTTGAAAAATCGTGACCATAGACCCCTTTAGGTCACTAGTAAACCACTATTTCATGGTTTATCTTGTGCTCATTTGAGTGGTTTTTATCAATCCTTTGCCCACTTATTCATATGATTTGCATGATTTTACAATCCCTTCCTAGTTCTATTCTATGGTTAAAAAATTGATTCCTAGAGTCCTTAATTTGTGTATTCTAAATCCCCTCTCTCCACTTTTTTATGGTTTATCTTGTGCTCATTTGAGTGGTTTTTATCAATCCTTTGCCCACTTATTCATGTGATTTGCATGATTTTACAATCCCTTCCTAGTTCTATTCTATGGTTGAAAAATTGCTTCTTAGAGTCCTTAATTTGTGTATTTTAAATCCCTTCTCTACCATTCGATGTCGTGATCTGTGTGTTCAGTGTTTCAGGCATGATAGGGCAGGAATGGCTTAGAGGATAGAGAGGAAGCTTGCAAAAATGGAAGGAGCACAAGAAATAAAGGAGACAACCAGCGAGCATTAACGCGCACGCATGGCTCACGCGTGCGCGTGATCTGGAGATTTTCACAGCAACGCGAGCGCGTACCTGACGTGTACGCGTGGGTTGAAGTTCTGCAAGACGACACATGTGCATGCCTGACGCGTACATGTGACATGCGAAGATGACAAGCGATGCATACGCGTGACTGACGCGATCTACAGAAATAATAGAAGACGCTGGGGATGATTTTGGGCCGAGTTTTGACCCAATTTCTGGCCCAGAAACACAGACTAGAGCCAGGAAACAGCAAAGACTCAACATACATTCTCATTAGCATAGTTTTTAGTTTTTAGATTGAAATCTTACAGAGAAATTACTCCTCCTCTAGGTTTCTACACATTCATAGTTTATTAGTTTTATGCTTTTGCTTTGGATATTGAGAGAGTCATCACCTCCGTTGAAGTTATTATTCTAGTTTGTTTTCTCATTCCCTTACTCTTCCATATCCTTAATCTTTACTCAGAGTTACAATTGGAATTTTTTTAGAATTTATTAATGCAAAATATTACTTTTACTTTTAATTAATTCTCAGTTATTGTTTATCATGTCTTCCTTTTATTCCCTTTTTAATTCTATGCAAGTAATTTTCATGTCAATAGAGTAGATTCCTAACTTGACATGGGGGTTGATTAAAAGGAGACACTTGAGTTGGAATGCTCAAGCGATTTGTTAAATTGGAAGTTGTTGGCTAATTCTCTATTTACTAATGCTAGTCCTTCCCAAGGGAGAGGACTAGGATTTGCGAATAAGAGTTAGCTCAATCACTTGACTTTCCTTTATTTAGTAAGGGTTAACTAAGTGAAAATAACAACCTTTTTATACTACACTTGAGAGAATTTCAACAAGGATAGAACATCCGATTAATCATACCCCCAGTCAAGGCTTCTTATTTAATTATATAAATCTCTTTTAATTTTCATTGCACTAATTAACAATTATTTATTTTCTGTCACTCAACTCTTAAAATTTCTCGGGAAACTCCTGATTAATAAGATAGCACCCTTTTGTCAACTCGTTGGAAGACGACCTGGGATTCATACTCCAGTATTTTTATTCTAATTTTGTGACAACCTTTCTAAATTGATAAGTGGATTTTTTGCTGATTAAAGACTATACTCGCAACGTATTTCTTATATTAATTCCTTAATTGGCTGATTTTCGCATCCATCAATTTTTGGCGCCGTTGCCGGGGAGTTGTAATAGTGTGCTAAATTATTAGTTGGTGTATATATTTTTAATTTTTGCATATTTTATTTTATTTTATTTTATTGCCATGATCTGTATGTTTCTTTCGTTGAATGACGCGTTCTCTGCCTGATCCGAGCTTAGCCACATTTGATCCTGAGATTGAAAGAACTCTTTCACGTATTAGGCGATTTGAGGAAGAAACAAGCTCCTCTACTACTGATTCAGTTGATTTACGTACAGGTAACATGGCAGAACCTAGGAGAATTACTCTCCATGAAGTTGGAGCCCCAGACTTCACCCTGCAACCGAATCAGGTGTGTCACCCAAATCTGGCTGCAGATTTTGAACTGAAGACGTCGCTAATCAACTTGATGCCTAAGTTTCATGGCTTACCTTCTCAGGAGCCTATAAAGCACCTCAGGGATTTTCAGACAGCTTGTTCTACTGTTAGGCGTCATGGTGCAGATGAGACTACTATTTTGCTGATCGCCTTCCCGTTCTCCCTTGAGGGAAAGGCGAGGGAGTGGTACTACACTCAACCTGAGGTAGTGGTTACTAACTGGGATACGCTTAGGAGAGAGTTCCTAGATAAATACTTTCCAGCTGAAGTTACAGACAGACTGAGAAAAGAGATCTCCTGCATTATCCAAGGAGAGTCAGAAACCCCTTATGAGTACTGGGAATGCTTCAAGAACCTCTTAGATTCGTGTCCCCATCACAAGATTGATGAGATGGTGTTGATCAGCTACTTCATACAAGGCATGAAGCCTCAGGACAAGTCCACACTAAATGCTGCAAGAAATGGCTCTATGAAGAAGTACAAGACAGCAATAGAAGCATGGCAGCTGATTGCCGATTTAGCTGAGTCAACTCGGAATGCTAGACACAGGAATCACCATCCCAAAGCTGTTGCAGAGGTTTCCTCGAGAAGTGAGACTACTGCTTTCACACAGGCTATATGTGAGATGACCAACCTACTGAAGTAGATAAATCTGAATCAACAACAACCTCAGCCTCCTTCATCACAACAGTGTCAACAGTTGGTTCCTCAAAGAGTATGCGGAATATGTGCTGATTATAGTCAGTACACTGATGAGTGTCCACAGCTCCAACAAGAAGACAACACCTTGGCAGCAACTCACAATTTCTATGACCGCCCGAATCAGGGATACTACCAATAAGGCGGCAACTATAACCAAGGTGGGAACTATAACCAGGGGTGGATGGATAATTCCAACCAAGGCTGGAGGGACAACAGAGGAGGCAGAGATAACCAGAAAAATCAGAGGTGGAATAATAACAACAATCAGCAGAATCCTCCCTACCAATAGCAGAACCAGAACCAGCCTTACAGGGCGCCTCACCTAAGGCAGTCCCAAGCGCCTCAACACAACCAATAGCAGGCCCCTCAAATCACTTACCCCCCCTTCCTCTTCTAATGATGAGATGTTTCGAATTATGAAGCAAGGGCAGCAAGACATTCAGAACTCAATTAACTCCATGAACGGTCTGAATGCCACTTTACAAGCTCTCATCTCCCGAATGGATTCACTAATTACCTCTAACACTCAACCTGCAAGCCCCGGTAGAATTCCTTCTCAACCTTTACCCAACCCCAAGGGTGGCATTAATGCCATCACTTTGAGATCCAAAACCACACTGCAAGAGAGGAATCATGAGGAACCAAGCCCACAAGAACACACCCCAGCTGAGGGCATGGTAGAAGTGGAGGATATTGAAGAGGAAGATGAAGTACAAAACATGGTTGAAGAAGAAGCAGCTCAACCAAGGAATGGAGAACCGAAGGAAGCTGAAGCTATAAAAGACACCATTCCTATCCCATTTCCACACCTTGTAAGGAAGTCCAAGAAGCAGATGGAACTTGATCCTAAAATAGTAGAAATCTTCAAAAAGGTTGAGGTAATTGTTCCCCTTTTCGATGTTATTCAGTAAGTACCTAAATATGCAAAATTCCTAAAAGATTTGTGCATACATAAGGATAAGATTAATGAATTAGAAACTATTCCTTTAGGTAGTTCCATATTTGCTTTAATGGGGATATACCTGAAAAATGTAGTGACCCAGGTCCATGCATGGTTAATTTTACCATTGGGGTGTAATATTTTCTGACTGCATGTGTGATTTAGGAGCGTGCGTGAGTATTATGACTTTGTCTATATATGATGCTTTGAGGCTCCCTCCCTTAAAAAGGTCGGCAGCTCGTTTTGTGTTGGTAGATAAAAGCATTATTACAGTGATTGGAATTGTTGAGGACGTGCTGGTGAGCATTAAGGGGCTCACATTTCCCATTGACTTCTATATCTTGGAAATGCCCCCTAATAACTCAGGAAGACCGTCATCCATCCTGCTTGAAAGACCATTCTTGAAGACTTCAAAGTTCAAGTTGGATGCCTTCTCAGGGACTTATTCTTTTAAAATAGACGGCCGAGCAGTAAGCTTCAATCTGAATGAAGCCATGAAGCACCCTCCGGAAGATCATTCCATCTTCCAGTTTGACATCATTTACGAGACGATAGCTGAGGTCCACCAAGAAGAAGCAAAGAAGCTACACATGGAGCAAGATACAAGTGTGGGAAAACCCCCTGAACACAATGAGGACACTCTGCCTTCATT
Source organism: Arachis ipaensis (assembly GCF_000816755.2). Taxonomy (NCBI): domain Eukaryota; kingdom Viridiplantae; phylum Streptophyta; class Magnoliopsida; order Fabales; family Fabaceae; genus Arachis; species Arachis ipaensis. The sequence continues at coordinate 71,454,186 of NC_029793.2, forward strand.
ACTAGCTCCAGATGATCAAGTACCCAGCCATGAGCAGAAATTGGAGTTAAAGCCTCTTCTACCCCACCTCAAGTATGCTTACCTTGAGGATACTCAGAAGCTCCCAGTTATCATTGCAAGGGAACTTACTTCCCAACCGGAGGAGCAGCTGCTTAGTATGCTGAGAAGACACAAGAAAGAAATTAGTTGGAGCTTGGTAGATATAGTAGGCATTAGCCCTCAAGTTTGTGAGCACAGGATATTTTTAGAAGAGGGAGCAAGGCCTGTCCGTCAACCCCAAAGAAGACTAAATCCCACCATCTTAGAGGTTTCAAGAAAGAAGTGACCAGGCTACATAAAGCAGATTTCATCTACCCCATCTCAGATAATGAATGGGTCAGTCCAGTACAAGTGGTGCCCAAAAAGTCTGGAGTCACAATAGTACAGAATGAGCAAGGAGATCTCATAGTAACTAGAGTGCAGAATTCCTAGAGGGTTTGCATTGATTACAGGCACCTCAACCAGGCCACTCGTAAGGATCAGTACCCCCTGCCATTCATTGATCAAATGCTGGATCGCCTGTCAGGTAAATTGCATTACTGCTTTTTAGATGGTTACACAGGCTATTTCCAGATCCATATAGCTCCTGAAGATCAGAAAAAGACCACTTTTACATGTCCCTTTGGAACATATTCTTACAAGAGAATGCCTTTTGGCTTGTGCAATGCACCAGCTACCTTCCAAAGGTGCATGATGAGTCTTTTCTCTGATCTTATTGAGAGCTGTATGGAAGTTTTCATGGATGATTTTAGCGTATACGGTGATTCCTTTAGCCTTTGCTTGGATAGTTTATCTAAAGTATTGGACAGGTGTATTAGTTCAAATCTTGTTTTGAATTTTGAAAAGTGTCATTTTATGGTCAAGCAAGGGATTGTTCTAGGACATGTTGTCTCTAATACTGGTATTTCTATAGATCCAGCAAAGGTAGATGTCATTTTCAGTTTACCTTACCCCTCCTCCGTGAGGGAAGTCCGTTCGTTCCTTGGCCATGCAAGTTTTTATCGGAGATTTATCAAGGACTTCAGTAAGGTAGCACTACCCTTATCCATACTACTGTAGAAGGATGTGGAGTTCGAGCTAAGTGAGGACTGTATAGAAGCATTTGATAAGCTGAAGATCGCCTTAACTCAAGCTCCAATTGTAAGAGGACTGGACTAGAGCCAGCCATTTGAGATTATGTGTGATGCCTCCAACCATGCAGTAGGAGCAGTGTTGGCTCAGCGCGCAGGTAAGGATCCTTTCATAATTGCTTATGCTTCTAAAACCTTAGACGCTGCTCAGTTTAATTACACTACCACTGAAAAAGAGCTTTTGGCTATTGTTTTCGCTCTGGATAAATTCCAAGCCTATTTACTTGGTACCAAGGTGGTAGTATACTCAAACCGTGCAGCTCTAAAATATTTATTAGCTTAAAAGGAGTCCAAACCAAGGTTAATACGTTGGATACTGTTGCTACAAGAATTTGATTTAGAAATTAAGGATAGAAGTGGTAACCAGAATTTAGTGGCAGACCACTTGAGTCGCCTTGAGCACATTAAGACTGACTCCACTCCTATCAATGATGCTTTTCCATTTGATAGCTTGCATGCAGTATCCAAAGTAGTTCCTTGGTATGCACCTGTAGCTAATTATCTAGTTAGCCATACTTTCCCTCCTAATTTCACTAAGAATCAGAGAGACAAGCTGAAAAGCGAGTCCAAATATTATATATGGGATGATCCATATTTATGGAGGAATGGTGCTGACCAGATAATTAGAAGGTGTGTGCCTCAATCAGAATTCCAGTCCATTTTAGAGGCCTGCCACTCCTCTGAGAGTGGTGGACATTTTGGACCTCAAAGAACAGCTCAGAAAATTTTAGACTGTGGATTCTGGTGGCCCACTCTTTTTGAGGATGCCTCTACCTTTGGTAAATCTTGTTCCCCATGCCAAAGGTTTGGTAATATATCCAAGAGGGATGAGATGCCCCAACAGATTATGCTATTCAGTGAAATTTTTTATGTTTGGGGCATTGACTTCATGGGTCTGTTTCCAAACTCTAGTGGTTACCTTTATATACTGTTAGCTGTAGATTATGTTTCTAAATGGGTGGAAGTAATTCCTACCCGTACTGATGATGCTAACATTGTTGTCTCCTTTGTTAGAAATCATATTAGCTATCGCTTTGGATCACCACGAGCAATCATGAGTGATCAAGGCACTCACTTCTGTAACAGGAGGCTAGCAGGACTACTGAAGAAGCATGGGATCGTTCACAAAGTGGCAACAACTTACCATCCCCATACCAATGGGCAAGAAGAGGTGTCTAACAGAGAAATAAAGCGCATTCTGGAGAAGATAGTAAAGCCTCATAGGAAGGACTGGAGCACCAGACTTGTCGATGTGCTCTGGGCATATCGGACAGCATACAAGACACCCATTGGGATGAGCCCCTTCCGCTTAGTGTACGGAAAGGCTTGCCACCTTCCAGTAGAGGTGGAACACAAGGCTTTCTGGGCTGTGAGGGAGTGCAACATGAAATTTGAGAAAGTTGGCACTGAAAGGAAGCTGCAACTAACAGAACTGGAGACCCTTCAACTCGAGGCTTATGACAATGCCAGATTATACAAAGAAAAGGTAAAGGCTATGCATGACAAGCATATTAAGAGAAGAGAGTTTAGACCTGGAGATCTGGTTCCCCTTTACAACTCCAGGCTAAGACTCATGCCAGGAAAGCAAAGATCCAGATGGGAAGGCCCCTATAGTGTAGAGAAGGCAGAGCCATATGGAGTCTTTCACCTGAGTCATCCTTCAAATTCCAATTGCATCAAGGTCAATGGACATTGCTTAAAGCTTTATCATGGTGAGAAGATGAAGGAACACAAAGAGCTAGAGGTCTTCCTCTTGGAGGACCCACCAACAGAAGCAGAATGAGCTTGAAGACCGTCCAACTTAAGGACGTAAAAGCAAAGTGCTAGGTGGGAGACAACCCACCATGGTATGATTGTTCTCTTTTTATTTTTAGTTTATTTTATTTTAATTTATTTTTTTTATTAGTATTCAGCCATAATTTCTGCATAATCATTTGCATGCTGCATTCTGCATTCTGCATAAAAAAAAAAGGAAGGAAGCACACGACGTGCGTGCGTCGCTGACGCGTACGCGTCATATGTGCATGCGAAACAAAGAAGAATTAAACAGAGAGTTGCACGGGAGCATGGCTGGAGGCGTGCTTTAGGCACAAACAGGCCCACGCGTACGCATCCCTGACGCGTCTGCGTCACCTACAAAATCAGCCCTCCGCGCGTACGCATGACTGATGAGCGGATAATTTATACGCTTTTTGGCATTGTTTTTAGTATGTTTTTAGTAGAAGCTAGTTACTTTTAGGGATGTTTTTATTAGTTTTTATGTTAAATTCACATTTCTGGACTTTACTATGAGTTTGTGTGTTTTTTTTTTATTTCAGGTATTTTCTGGCTGAAATTGAGAGACCTGAGCAAAAATCAGATTCAGAGGTAGGAGAAGGACTGCTGATGCTGTTGGATTCTGACCTCCCTGCACTCAAAGTGGATTTTCTGGAGCTACAAAACTCGAAATGGCGCGCTTCTAATTGCTTTGGAAAGTAGACATCCTGGGCTTTCCAGCAATATATAATAGTTCATACTTTGGTCGAGTTTAGATGACGCAAAAGGGCGTTGAACGCCAGTTCTACGCTGCAATCTGGAGTTAAACGCCAGAAACACGTCACGAAC
>NC_029793.2:71457991-71462585 GCF_000816755.2 Arachis ipaensis
TCCTGTGATCACATTTTGGGGGCTGGCCATTCGGCCATGCCTGAACCTTTCACTTATGTATTTTCAAACGGTAGAGTTTCTACACTCCATAGATTAAGGTGTGGAGCTCTGCTGTTCCTCATGAATTAATGCAAAGTACTACTGTTTTTCTATTCAATTCAACTTATTCCGCTTCCAAGATATTCATTCGCACTTCAACATGAATGTGATGAACATGACAATCATCATCATTCCCCTACGAACGCGTGCCTGACAACCACTTCCGTTCCACCTTAGATTGGATGATTATCTCTTGGATCTCTTAATCAGAATCTTCGTGGTGTAAGCTAGATTGATGGCGGCATTCATGAGAATCCGGAAAGTCTAAACCTTGTCTGTGGTATTCCGAGTAGGATTCTGGGATTGAATGATTGTGACGAACTTCAAACTCGCGAGTGCTGGGCGTAGTGACAGACGCAAAAGGAGGGTGAATCCTATTCCAGTATGATCGAGAACCTCAGATGATTAGCCATGCTGTGACAGAGCATTTGGACCATTTTCACAAGAGGATAGGATGTAGCCATTGACCACGGTGATGCCTCCAGATGATTAGCCATGCAGTGACAGCGCATCGAACCATTTTCACAGAGAGGATGAAAAGTAGCCATTGACAATGGTGATGTCCTTACATAAAGCCAACCATGGAAAGGAGTAGGATTGATTGGATGAAGACAGTAGGAAAGCAGAAGTTCAGAGGAACGAACACATCTCCATACACTTATCTGAAATTCTCACCAATGAAATACATAAGTATTTCTATCTTTATTTTCTGTCTATTTATTATTTATTTTCGAAAACTCCATAATCAATTATTATCCGCCTGATTGAGATTTACAAGATGACCATAGCTTGCTTCATACCAACAATCTCCGTGGGATCGACCCTTACTCACGTAAGTTTTTATTACTTGGACGAGTCAGTGCACTTGCTGGTTAGTTGTATCGAAGTTGTGAATGAAAAACGATTTATTAAGACGTGCGTACAGAGTTTTTGGCGCCGTTGCCTGAGATCACAATTTCGTGCACCAAGTTTTTGGCGCCGTTGCCGGGGATTGTTTGAGTTTGGACAACTGACGGTTCATCATGTTGCTCAGATTGGGTAATTTTCTTCTTATTTTATTTTCAAAAAAAAATTTTCAAAAATCTTTCAAAAATTTCTCATCCGTTTTCAAAAATTATTCTAAAATTTTTTTAAGAATGAATTTTAGTGTTTCATGAAACATGTTGAAGCCTGACTGGCTGTAAAGACATGTCTAAATTTATTTGGACTGGGACTTCTAACCCAACATTATCAAGAGCAAGCTAGTTGTTGCTAATCCACCTGCTGCTATTCCAGATCCACCTGATTTACATGCTAAAGCTTGACTGGCTATTAAGCCATGTCTAACCCTCAGATTGGAGCTTTAGACTAAGAGTGCAAGATTCCTGGAATTCATATTAAAAATTTTGGAATCCTTATTTTTCTTTTTCACATTAATTTTCGAAAAATATAAAATAAAAATACAAAAAAATCACAAAATCATAAAAAAATCAAAAATATTTTGTTTTTCTTGTTTGAGTCTTGAGTCAATTTCAAGTTTGGTGTCAACTGCATTTTTTCTAAAAATTCTCTGCATTTTTTGAAAATTCATGCATTCATAGTGTTCTTCATGATCTTCAAGTTGCTCTTGATAAACCTTTTTGATTGATCTTTATATTATATTGTTTTGTGTTGTATGATGTTTTTCATATGCATTCTTGAATTCTTAGTGTCTAAGCATTAAAGATTTCTAAGTTTGGTGCCTTGCATGTTTTCTTTGCATAAAAAAATTTTTCAAAAATAAGTTCTTGGTGTTCATCTTGATCTTCAAAGTGTTCTTGGTGTTCATCTTGACATTCATAGCATTCTTGCATGCATTCATCATTTTGATCTAAAAATTTTCATGCATTGAGTCTTTTTCATGTTTTTCTCTTTCATCATTGAAAATTCAAAAATCAAAAAAATATCTTCCCCTTTTTCACTCATAAATTTCGAAAATTTGGATTGACTTTTTCCAAAATTTTTTTTAAAAATCTAGTTGTTTTTATGAGTCAAATCAAATTTTCAATTTAAAAATCTTATCTTTTTCAAAATCTTTTTCAAAAATCAAATCTTTTTCATTTTTCTTAGTTATTTTCGAAAATTTTAAAAATATTTTTCAAAAATCTTTTTCTTATCTTTATCACATAATTTTCGAAAATAACATCATCAATTAATGTTTTGATTCAAAAATTTCAAGCTTGTTACTTGCTTGTTAAGAAAGATTCAAACTTTTAGTTCTAGAATCATATCTTCAAAACGCCTGCAGAAGCTCAAGAACTCATTGACATGGTTGCTAACAACCAGTTCATGTACACTTCTGAAAGGAATCCTGTGAATAATGGGACGCCTATGAAGAAGGGAGTTCTTGAAATTGATACTCTGAATGTTATATTAGCTCAGAATAAAATATTGACTCAGCAAGTCAATATGATTTCTCAGAGTCTAAATGGAATGCATGATGCATCCAACAATACTCAAGAGGAATCTGTTGAAGAAGAAGCTTATGATCCTGAAAACCCTGCAATAGCAGAGGTGACTTACATGGGTGAACCCTATGGAAACACCTATAATCTCTCATGGAGAAATCACCCAAATCTCTCATGGAAGGATCAAAAGCCTCAACAAGGCTTTAATAATGGTGGAAGAAACAGGTTTAGCAATAGCAAGCCTTTTCCATCATCTACTCAGCAACAGACAGAGAACTCTGAACAAAATACTTCTAATTTAGCAAACTTAGTCTCTGATCTATCTAAGGCCACTGTGAGTTTCATGAATGAAACAAGGTCCTCCATTAGAAATTTGGAAGCACAAGTGGGCCAGCTGAGTAAAAGGATCACTGAAATCCCTCCTAGTACTCTCCCAAGTAATACAGAAGAAAATCCAAAAGGAGAGTGCAAGGCTATTGATATAACCATCATGGCCGAATCCAAGGAAGAAGGGGAGGACGTGAATCCCAAGGAGGAAGACCTCCTGGGACGTCCAGTGATCAATAAGGAGTTTTCCTCTGAGGAACCAAAGGAATCTGAGACTCATCTAGAGACCATAGAGATTCCATTGAACCTCCTTACGCCCTTCATGAGCTCTGATGAGTATTCTTCTTCTAAAGAGAATGAGGATGTTACTGAAGAGCAAGTTGCCAAGTTCCTTGGTGCAATCATGAAGCTGAATGCCAATTTATTTGGTGGTGAGACTTGGGGAGATGAACCTCCCTTGTTCACCAATGAACTGAATGCATTGGATCAACTGAGATTGCCTCAGAAGAAACAGGATCCTGGAAAGTTCCTGATACCTTGTACCATAGGCACCATGACCTTTGAGAAGGCTCTATGTGACCTGGGGTCAGGAATAAACCTCATGCCACTCTCTGTAATGGAGAAACTGGGAATCTTTGAGGTACAAGCTGCTAAAATCTCATTAGAGATGGCAGACAATTCAAGAAAATAGGCTTATGGACAAGTAGAGGACGTGTTAGTAAAGGTTGAAGGCCTTTGCATCCCTGCTGATTTCATAATCCTAGATACTGGGAAGGATAAGGATGAATCCATCATCCTTGGAAGACCCTTCCTAGCCACAGCAAGAGCTGTGATTGATGTTAACAGAGGTGAACTAGTCCTTCAATTGAATGAGGACTCCCTTGAGTTTAAAACTCAAGGACATCCATCTGTAAGCATGGAAAAGAGGCACAGTAAGCTTCTCTCAAAACAGAGTCAACCAGAGCCCCCACAGTCAAACTCTAAGTTTGGTGTTAGGAGGCCATAACCAAACTCTAAGTTTGGTGTTGAACTCCCATATCCAAACTCTAAGTTTGGTGTTGGGGAGTGATGACAAGTCATCTTAGCCTAGTTTCACTAGCCTTTTTCTTTTGATTTCAATTGAATTATGCACTTTCTTGAGCCAAAAGCAAGCCAATTGGGTAGATTTTCATGTTTCCTTTGATTTAATCAACCATGTATGAATTCATGCTATTTCATGAGGTTTTATGCTATAATTGTCACATATTATGAAAGAATGAATATCTCATGATTTTGAGCATAGCTTTGATGTGTTTGGTTGATTAATGATAGGTGAAGAAAGCTTGGAGAAAGGTTGATGCAAAAAGGAATGGCTAGGAGGAAGAGAGAACAAAAAGTTTGAGCAAAAGTTTGCCTCAAACTTTAGCTCAAACTTTTGGATTAATTGAAAATGAACCAGGAAGCAAAAAGCTGGAGCAAAAGTTAGCCCCTAACTTTTTGGCTAACTTTTGGGCAAAAGCTGGAGCAAAAGTTAGCCCCTAACTTTTTGGCTAACTTTCGGGCAAAAGCTGGAGCAAAAGTTAGCCCCTAACTTTTTGGCTAACTTTTGGCATGAAAAACACTCCCTGGATGAGCAAAAGTTTGCGCCAACGTTAGCCCCTAACTTTTTGGCTAACGTTGGCACATGAAAAACACTCCCTGGGCTAGCAAAAGTTTGCGCCAACGTTAGCCCCTAACTTTTTGGTTAACGTTAGGCGCCATGA